>NW_010404016.1:31505-42076 GCF_000710305.1 Buceros rhinoceros silvestris | reverse complement strand
TTCTTTTTTTTTTTTTTTTTTGGTCTATAAAATCTCTCTCTAATGTAATTCTCTTGAAGTAGTGAAATAAAAATGAACTTGATTTATCTCACAAAAATCCTTAACTCCAACCATAAATTGTATTGATTGCAAATACTCTACTGAGAAGAGAGTGGAAAAAATAAAATGCATTCTATTCTATGCATGAGTTAAGCAGCTAATACATCTTCCTATAACTACATAAATACATTCTTCTGAGGGCATTTTTAATTTTAGTTTCATTTTCAAATTGATCTTTTTTCTGTCTTCAGACATGTCTGTTTCTCCTATATTGGGGCATCTTCCCATAAGGTTCATTCTGCACCTTGCCTGTTCATTAATACTATGTAGGTTGAGCGTGTGCAATGGTGTGATAAGCCTCTGCTACTATGCTGAAGAGTTACAGATTTAGCAAGGACTAACACAACAAAACAAAACAAAGCAAAAAAACTCAGCTCAGTTCACTCTGCAGATTTTCTACCCTCTCTGCTGTGTATTTAATAATTAAATCTAGCACAATTTTTGTTTGTGTTGTTATGAGACTTTCCCAAGCATAAGCACTGTGATCTCTAACATAAGCAACAGAAGAAATTTTGCTAAAAATGTGATCTTCCCTACATGATTAGCGATAATCCTTTCTTTCATCAGGTACAATACTTGGCAACTTTGACATGTTTGTAACAATAAATTGGCTAATTTTCATTATTTTTTATGGAAAGACGCTTTAAGGCCTGATGAATTTTCAGAAGGAGAAAAGGCAAGGAGGAGGTAATGTGAAAAAAACATAACACATTAAAAATCAGGTAACAACCTGAAAAACTTTTGTTTGGTTCTGACATTTGAGACTACCTCTAGTGAGTTTTCCTTGTGCTCCTATACTGATGCAGAGAGATTCTAGATCCCATGGACTGTAAGACCACAGGCATTTCCCTCCCCTCCTGCATGTCAGCTGAATCCTGTGCAACTTTGAGAAGCTGAAAATTTGGACAAAATAAGGAATTCTGCTGTGTTGTTTTTTTTTTTCCTCCAGTGTGCACATGAAACAGTGGAAACATGAAAATGGAGCTGTGTGGAAAAATTTTCAGTATTCTTTAACAAAACCAGCTGGAAAAATAGTGCCTAGTTTCCAAGCTGGAAAGTAAAACCATTTGCAGGAATTACTTCCTGGGACATGGGGTACTAGTGCTCCCCTCTCCCCATCCCTGCTCAACACTGTAATTCAGATGTCCCTCCCCTGGGGCTTCTCACAGGACTGACTGTTGCTACTTCAGTAGAACATTCTTTACGACCACAGATACTGGAGCATTTGAAAGATGGCTTTGAAACAGGGTCCTGTCTGACTCAGTAAAAATTCAGTCTTTGTACTGTTGGCACAACATTGTACAGTAGAAGACAAATCGTTAGGGACAGGGTGTTTCAGTAGACCACCTTCTTGAAGCTGGCTTTTTAAAAGAGTGATAAAACTCCTTCCTACAAGGAAAAAAAATTGTATCTCATGCTCTCCATGTACATGTTGGAGAGAGTGCAATGAATACATGAAAAGTAAATCATAAGAGCAAGGCAAGACAGAGAGCCAGAACTCCATTCCTTTGATAATTATATCAAATACCACAAAAGAAACCTCGTTTAACAAGAGCCTGTAAATTCCCAAGCAAGAGAATAGGATGGATAGTGAAATGAAAGCAAAATTATTAAAAGAATGACACCGAAACCTAGTACAGACATTGAACTCACTTCAGGACAGTTCCAACGTCTTATTCACCTTCTCCCCCATCATTTTCCCTGTTATGGTAGATACTCAAATCTGCCCACTCAGGTGCTTTACCATTTCAGTCTCCCTATCTTACATTTCTTTTTTGAGTGACTTCCGTTCAATCCAGAGGAGCAAGAGAAACATCCTAGTGATTTCCCAGCAGCTGCGTCTACATCACAAATATCCATCCTCTGAGCTACGTTAATTCTCTATGCATCTTTCAATACATTAAACGACAGAAGATTTAGTGCTGTACTGTATTCTCCCACCATTGCCCTCTGGGTATGGTCACATTTCTAATGCACCTTTGCTTCATTACCAGGGTGAGATTCAGCACTCGGAAAAAGCAGATCTCTTCCATACTGATACCTTCTCTCAATCAGTAGAGAGTCAGGTTCGTTTCTCTTTTTTGCTCCCTTAGAAAATATGTTTATACGAATAACCTTTAGTTGTTATGATTAAAATCAGCAAAAATAAAGCACAGATTAAGCATTCCAGCATGATATTTGGTAAAGCGACATTGCCCGATTCGCAAATAAGCCCTGGGAACTCAGTGATGGCCTGCAAAGTTTGCTGTGTAATAGTGGTGAAATTGGTCTGCTGTGCTGTGCTGCTGTTATCACCCTGCCTCAGCCCTACGATATCCTTGCTGAGGTTGAGATGTTCAATAGCCCAAACCCTTTAACGTAGTGATGTATTATATTCTATCTACAAGTGTTCTCATTATTACAGAGTACCATCTTGATAATGATTCGATGAAGGGAAGCCGTTACCTTTTGCTGCATAGTCTTCTCATCTGTGACAGAGAAGACTGAAGCATAATTAAATGGACAACTTCTGGTAAAAAATACAATACATGTCAAATAACTGAGTTCACCTACTACAGTATGTGAAGTCTCAGTTAAATACATACTTTAGTCCTGTCAACAGGGCAATGGCGATGGTGCTGAGATGGTAGTTCAGGAAAGAAAAAAAACAACCAAATTTTCATAGGCAATGTGCTAGCTGAGCTTTGATGAGCTCTCAGTGAGAATTAACAACGTACCTGCATCAGTGATCCCAAGAACTCTTCCAGTTTTAAAAGATAACCAATTTAAAAATAAAAGTATCTGGTTTAAGTGTTAAAGAGTTGTTTACTTGCTTGATAGAAAACATATTTAATGGCACAGATACGTTGCCATTTCCTGGTAGGAACACTGTTTATCTTTCACAAGATCAAAAAATAAACAAATCCCATTTATGTGCCTGTTTACCAAAACATAATCTGAGGTTTTACAAGTGTAGAGGAAGAGATGTATTGCTCTGTGGCATGACTCAGGCACTTCAATGAACCTTTACAACTACTGTTTAATGAATATGCAAAGTGTCCTCCCAGATCTGCTGTGGATACCAGGTTTTCAAAAATCACGTTTTGATGGAATCTGATCCCTCATCACAGACATGGAACAGATACTGCCAATAAATGCTTTAAGATTTTTATCCTGAACTACAGACATGCGGAAAAAGTTGAAAATGTATAGAGATTTACTTCACAATTTCTTACTTTAAAGAAAATCTACATGAAATGGGAAGTTTTCTTCAAAAGTTTTGGTTTTGCCTATTGGCATGTGCATATCTGTTTCAAATTTCATAGAACTCAAAACCTTAATATTTTGGCTCATCGTTTTTTGTAAGAAGTGACATTGCAGGGAATGATAAATATGCATCCAAATTGTTCAGAATAAAAAAAACATTTTAGCTACAAAATGGCAGCTCCTCATCTTACAAACTAACTTTTTATTTACTCAGCAATAACTTTGAAGTGGAACAAAAAAAGATTTCAATTTTGCAGACATAACAGCAACGATATAACCCAATAATTTAACTGTACCACAGGTGTTCAATTTTATTTTTTTGCAGTTCAAACACCATGTTTTGTTTTCAATTTCAGTACAGACAGAGATGGATTATTACAGTTGAAAGTCTATATTATACACCCTGTGTTGTAGCATGCGATAAAGTTTTTTTTTCTTTTTTTGTATATGTGCCGCTCCATGCCCAATTATTTGTGTCAAAATGACAGTAGAGTGAGTTTCTACAGTATTATCTATGCTGCAGAATCCTCTGGTACAAGTCATTTTTATGCTCTTTGAAATCTTGTGGTTGGTTTAGAGATACAGTAAAAATGCATGACTGAAAAATGCTTTCAGAGATTTATAATCTATTACTTGGCTGCTGAGGCACATCTCAGTGGCAGAAATAGGGCATCTGATGCCCTTCAGCTACTCTGAGATCACACAGAGCTCCTGCCTGAACATATCCATAAGGCTCAGAACCGACTTCCTGAAATTAAAGAGCAAGCAGAATTAATATGGACTCTGCCTCTTCTGCCTTGTCTAATTCTGTACTGGAGAATTTCTTCTCTCTGTGGACAACTAGCCATTAGTACAAATTGCTGTGGTTTCATCGATAACAATGTTTATGCTTCTGTGGTCCATGCAATGAAAACTGAAAACACGCCTGTCTGGATTTGTTCTGCGCCTTTCTCACATGCATTGCTGGCTTCATGAAGATCTTCTCTGTGAAAATGAATGCATGGCGTGAGATTAACTAGACTATGACTAAGAGTTCACTACTGCCAAGTGTGTTCTAAACCAGTAAGATTTTGTCAAATTTGATGGAACTGCAAAGAAAATGAAAATCTTCTCCAAACTAGAAGTTCTGCCTTTCAACCATTATAGCAGTAATATTATTTCACCGAGTCTTCTCTGAATGTAATTAATTTCGGTGTCAACATACTGAAACTTCACACATACATGTATTACCATTCTTTAGGAATTTTAGTGCTAATGCTCATGTGATAGCAACAGGAAAAACATCTATATTCAAATTCAGATGCTTGTACAAGGAAGACTGAATTATAATAACACCCTACAACAGGCATTCATCAGTAATTACATTTTCTAAACTTTTCTAAATGCCTCAGCATGCCATGAAAATCAAAAGCACATAATTAAGAGCAACATGCAAACAAGGGTTTTATATCTAGTCAACATTTCTGTTACAGATAATTGCAGACCTTAATAAAAACAATTTGATCTATTAAAAATGTATAAAATAAGCATGATGGATATGCTAAGTCAATTTCATTCATTTCAAAAGAAGAAAATGCATTAAAAATCAATTAGGGAAGGGACTGGTTGATATAGGGAGCCAATAATAAGATGCATCAGTACAGAACTATTCATTAAAAATAATATTCCTTTTCATTTAGTTCCTTGAGTCTTTCATAAATGAATGCTGCTCTTTTTTAATCAAATGTTTTTGTTATTTGCAAGTACTTTACAAATTGTTAGAATAATGATACACCACAGTAATTTGAATTGCCTGATTTTGCTATGCTTGAACTGTTAGGTTTGGATACACTTTATTATGTCTGTGTTTTCACTATTTGCCATAAGCAATTTTAAAGAGGGGCACAATGAAAGGTAAATAGTGAACAGAAATACATTCAGCTGAAGCTTCATACAACACCTCACAAAAACATTTTAATTAAACAGAAGCTCCAGATGGCTGTATTTTGACCAGAAAAGCTCTCATTTCAGACTTTCATCTCTATCAAATCCAGTCAGGAAAATGAGCTATCTTTGTTTTTAGAACTTGGCTAGAAATAAAACTTTTAACTATATGACCCTAAACTATCTCAGGGGTTTTATTCAAAATTGTAGTCACGCTAATACTAGTGGTAGTAGTACATCTTCATCTTTTATTGTGTAAAAAGCCAAAAGCTCGATGGATATGAAGAATGAGTGTGAAAGGCACTCTTCCTCAGATGTACACAAAACATCCTAGAGAGTATGTGTAAAAGAGGTAGGGCCTGAACTAGCCATTTAGAAGATTTCAGGTGAGAGGACAAAAAATTGTCATCCCTTCGCTTTCTTTTTCCTGCCCTCCTTTTCCAAAGGCATCACTGAATTCTCTTCAGTCTAAGATCTCCATATCTACAAATTATATCCTCTCCCATAGCTATGAAAGCCCCACCACTGGCAGACGTATCGCGATGGAATATAAACCACTGTTGAACATAAAAAAGCCCCAAAGAAGCCACCAGTTCTTTCTTCTCATCAGTTAAACAAAAGCAAAATCTAAACAATACTTTTTTCCAAGTAACATGGCTGAATATACATAAGGAGATGAATTTTTTCAGTAAGGGGATGCCATTTTCACAAAGTGATTTTTTTCAGAGGACTATTGCACAGATTGTTTTTTCTAATTCATGGGCTGGGTGAGTTTGACAAATCCCTTTCCGACATCATTTTTCATGTATGTTCATCAAATGTATTGGTCAATGGTTAGGGGGATGAAAAACCTTGAGCCATTTTCACTGCTGTCAAAGATCACAGTAAAATTGTTTCTAAATTCCTGTGATTATCCAAGAACTTTAGCCCAAATTAACTCTACTCCCCCCAGAAAAAAAGGGGCGGGGGGGGATTGCAAGGGGCAGGGCAGGGAAGGGGATTGCAAGGCAACCTTGTTATTTTTCAAAATTACGATTTTCTGGGGAGAAAAGGCTTACTGGGGAAAGGAGGACATCTTTTTTCGGTTAATTTTAACCATGAGTTTGGAAATGCTGAATCACCTCTGTTCCATATGTCTGTGACTGCAAGCAGAGCACATGTTCACGTGCTATGAATTTCACAAGGAAGACAGAAAGAATTTTTATACTGACAGATGTGGAAGCAGCTCATTCTAGTCATGTTAGTTTCAAAATGGGAAATGCAGAACTTAGAATAGCAATGCTGTCTATAAGCACCTGACCTTAGACCCAGAGAGTCTAGTCACAAAGGTTTGGCACGTTTCCAAAGCTACTCATTCACAGAATTGAATTATTAAAATCTTTTGGCAAAAATCAAAGCTTCTTAATTTAGCCTTGGTACCATGTTAATTGGCTAGATTGCATCTGGTCTTGATGAGAAAAGTCCATACATCATGTGAATTTATGAGCTTGGACCTCACCTAGCTAAATATCTCTGCACTGAACTCATGGCATGTGCTTTCAGCAGAGTCCATCTGGAAACACAGGAAGTGAAAAACTGTTATTAGCTGAGGAAAGCAAAGGATTGAGTGGTTTTAAGCACAAACCAGCATCACTCTGTCAGATGCCTGCAAAATTACAGCAAAATATAGTCCATCCTGATTTTTTTTTTTTTTTTTGGACACATGGCCTATTTTATTCTTAAACCTATAAGCAGCCTGAGTTCTGGCACTAGTTTTGAGAAGGACAGAATCTCAAAACCTATTCCAAGCATTTTATAAAATGGGGGCCTCTGGTGGGATGTTCTCTGTAAGAGCTCCTTAACTCTGACACTATTGCACTTCTGCAGCACTATTTTAGACCCTTTCTTGGTCAGGTATTTGGTCTGGAAGTGCAGAGGAAATGACAACCATACTAGTCTCTAGAAAAGGACAGTGATTGTGCCATTTGCTACTGTTCTCTTTATTTTTTTTTCCTGGTTTTTGCTGGTTTATTTTCTGTATCTTTTCAATATTTTGCCAGGGAGGCTGAAACCACTTCCAAGATAGGAATTCCTCAGCGTATTTATATCTATTATGTAGATTCTCTGGGAATACACCATTATTTGGTCTAACTCAAACTAATCAAAGAGATAAGAGAAACAGGATTGATACTGAGCTATTCTGAAGCTTGGGGAAGATGAAACAGGTATAAATCAAAGAATGGACATTATCCAGATTCCTCTGCTGTCCAGGCTTCTTCTGCAGGAGGCTCATGCATTATCAAAGTAATGCATGTTAGAGGTACATCTCTTTATTCACTTGAAATTTTCTAATTAAATACCATTGGTAAAAGTAGCAATAAGCACTGAGCAATAATGTAGCTATATCTGACTCTAGTGAACAGTACTTTATTGCTCCTTCATCTTCATCTTATCATAAGGGGGGTTTAAAGGATCCTGGGTAATGAGACTGATTCAAAGAGAAGGAACATCCAGATACTGAACTTATAAAGCTGTGATTTAGAAGAATATAAATAAAACTAATTAAAAAGATCCTTGTTTTAGAGAGTTCTGAATAAAATTCAGAGTCCTGAGTCAGAGAAACCTCCTCTTTCATCGCACATTTGTTAAGCGTTTCTATTTATGCGAACAAGCACATACAAATGATATGAGATAAACAAGCATGTAACAGTGATTGAATTCTTGTTCTAGAGACCTTGGATCAATCTTGAGTAGAACTGAAAGTAATCGTAGTTTTAATTCTTCTCCTGCAGTTGTTAATGTAACACAAAATGCAAGAGCTGATAACAAATAACAGCATCCTATTAAAAAAAGACAGAGATGCAAACCCAGAAAAGCTGCTGTACATGTGGCTTCCACAAATGGTACACATTACTTGATTATATGAGAGGCAAAATCACCATTTTTGCACATCGCACCCTCTGTTAATGAGTACAGTGCTGCATGAAGTTCACAACGCCCACAGGACATAGCATTCTATACAATCATCATCAGACTCAACATTGCAGAAACTAATGGAGCTTACTTAGGATACTGAAATGGAAGTTATAACTCCATCTCTGTTGGTGCTCAGGTATTCAATTCTCCATCCTAGTGTACCAAGAGAACCCTCCAGGACTCCCGCTCTTGGCAGGCCCCGGCCACCCCGTGCCCAGGTCTGTGATGTCTGGAGGTAGAGCAGCGACTCTTTCACGGGCACCCCCTTGCTGTGGGGAAGGAGCTTGCGTGCCCTTGTGAGGTTGAGAGCTGTGCTGGTGGTGGCATGTGCCTCCGCTAGGGTCTCCCCGGCCAGACAGGTCTCAACTGAAGGGTCAGACAAAGTGTGTCCACGGGCAGGATGGGCTCACTAGCCTTCGGGCAGCCATCCTAGGAGAAGGACAACTCTGACGCCAAACCCGGGCAGATGGAGCTCGTTTAGCCTTGTAAGGCTCCATCTAAGAGAAGGACACTCTAACCAAACCTACGACCTGAGGACTTCGCTGTCACCATCCAAGCTCGCTAGGCCCTGGCAGATGAACCTCAGGTGTAAAGGATGGGGCCAGTTCCATGCACGCTGTGCCCCACCTAAAAAATCCACCGCGCAGCCCTGAAGGGTGCACTCATCGCTTGCAGTGAGCGTGGGAAAAGCCCTTCCCAGATCTTCATTCATGAAGCCAAGCCATGTACCAAGAGAACCAGGTATGAACTGGGCATGGGCAAAATTATTCTGGACATTCTTCTGTCATAATAATGATGTTCTGAGACAATATTCTAATAGGAGCGTCAAATAAAGGCATCTCAAGAGTTTAAGCTGAGGTCTGCTGAACTTGAGAAAGGATTAGATACTAGTTATCTGTGCTAGCAAAGACTAAACTTGACAATGTCTCTTCAGTCTCATGTTCTCCTTTTGAAGAGTCATCCAAGCATAAAAAAGCAAGAGGGAAAAAAGGAACTGTTGTGACAAAAAAGCCATAAGAAAGTAAAACCATATGAGTAAGCCACTGGAAGAACCACAACCAGGAGAAACATTGTCATATTTCGTAAGTTTTCATGAATATTCAGTGCAGTAAGAAATTCAGTAAAAAATGACTCAGTGGTGATGTGGGAATAGCAGAAATAGTTCAGTAAGTATTCTACAGAAGAAAGAAATTGGCATACATTATGAAAAAGAAACTTTAAGTAATCTTTAAGTCTGACAGTACTGGCAGAGGTCCAAGGATCAAATATTTGGGTAAAACTGTATACCGAGGGACTGATCAAGGGTATATTTTTAATGATAAAATCTGACTATTGTGAAGAAAAATTACTATAGGCTATGAAAAAAAAAAGAAATTTAAAAAAATCTCATATTGCCAGGCCGTGGATGAAGAAACTAAAGATTTACCAGCTTCTGCAAAGGACTTTTTTATTCCTTTTCTGGACATTAATTTAGGAAAAATATTTCTGTATACTTGCAAGGAGATAAAATGAGAACTCTGATGCAGGCTGTATAATTGTAATACTACCTGACACACATGACTACACACATTCTGGCAGCTGCTAGTGACCGAACAAGTGATATCGTAAGAAAAATCATAGTGTTCTCCTTACAGAGAGCCTGGCTTTCTAGTTTATAAGAATGAATACAATGGTATTAAGACACACATCATGAGAAAGGAGAACATCTTTGCCTTTATGCCACAAATACAGCATCCCCATCTTTAACCTCCAAGATTTTCTATTAATTCAGTTAATGATTCCCATTTTGGTGAATAGTGGGACAAATAAATTATAAGGAGCTTGCCAGTCAGAATGATTCTGGTAGCCAAAGTACTTAAATTCTACTTTTTTCTTTAAGAAAAAAAAAAAAAGCCACTCTAGAACTGAAGTGTTTTAATTCTACTTCTTCTCAGTTCTCAGTAGTAATAAAAATGGCACTAAATACATACTAAATCCTGCAACTTATCTCTAACTGGAAAGAATCAAGGTCCAGGCAAAACAGTCCTATAAAATATCTCTCCTCAATTCCCCAGAGGCTCCTCGGGCAGTGTACACTGAGCAGCCCTTAACAGAAAGTTTTAGCCAACTGGGGATCCTTCCATACATGGAAAAAGACATGGAACTGGACCACTTGAAAAGAATCAAGACTGGCATATGTGGTAGTCACGAAAGGTCACAGGACAGGCGACAGAATTAAATCAGACGTGAAGTTGAATTATACATGAGATTAAAGTAATCTTGGTGTTATAATAAGAACTGCTGTGCAGTGTCAGGCCAAAGGACTGAACTTCTGTGAGCGGCCAGTGGGGCATGCCCAGGGGAGAGCG
>NW_010404016.1:12475-31419 GCF_000710305.1 Buceros rhinoceros silvestris | reverse complement strand
GCGTGGCAATGACAATGTCTTTGATGTATGGTCATGATTACTGCATGTCTGAGCAGCTGACTGCATGTGGAGCTAAGAAAGGTGAATGGCTATAGGACTATGCCTCTCCTAAGGTTAAAACAGGCATGTAAAATCCCCCAGGCCCTTAAACCCCTGCCTTTTTCCCATGTTTCATTCATAATTACAGACCTGACAAGAATACAACCTGCAGGTAAGACGAGTCTTGAGTAACCTGATATGTCATATTGTATTTGTGACATAGTGCACTGCAATACGGCACTCACGAGGAGGACTCCACAGAAAGGTGGGTGCTACCAACTCCTGACGGGGGAGAACATGTGTGAGTTCATAGGGGGTTCAAAGTGTTAATTAGTCACCGTGTCTCCAGGTGGGAAGAGCAGGACACAAGTCCTTTATGATAACGAACAGCTAGTATTTGTACAAGCAAAGCTATGAAAAGGTTTGGATGAAAGATTTGTATTTAAAGCAACACATGATCATTTTCCAATCTGAGGACTGTCATTTATGTTTCAATATTTTACTTTGTTTTGTGGTGTCCAGTGGAATACTGCATATCGCAGCTAAGGTATAAATAGAGCGTGTCAGTCCTTCAGAATCAGGCAGCCTTACCAACCGGACAACAAATTTTGCATTACATTTCCACAGATGTACAACATCACCACATAAAAATGAAAAAGATGCAAACAATATATTTAGTACTCAGGGAGACAGATGGCAGAATTCGTCTTAGTACATTTCGATATAGCAGTAGCACAAGTCAACTCCTTCTCTTGACAAAATTCTACATCATAGTCAAGGTGGAACTATCCAGTATTTTTGGCAAAAACTGATGGATGGATTTTTTTTTTTTTTAATAAATCTTGGATATGTCAAGATTTATCACAAACCACCTCTCAGTGTTGGGGAAGAACCACTATACCTTTTGAATGAATTGAAGTGGACTGAGATTCTATCAGAATTAAATATATTGATTTCTTAATGCAAAAGGTTTTTATTTTGAAAATACCTTTCCTTTTCAATTAAATTGTTCCCTTAAATTTTTGCTTTTCAAACATTGAGGAAAAAATGTTAGGTGGAACCCTTTGGTCTTAGTTCTTTTGCAAATAATGACATTTACACATGCTTGGTAGACAAATACCGGTTATTTTGGCAGTTTTGTTGAGAGAATCAGGTGCAAAATTAGGCCCAAGTATAGTTTTTGTATATTAATAGTTGTTATGCTTCCCATAAAGAAAATGCTTGGATCTGTTAACGTTAATAATAAATTAACGTAATAATGAATATACGTCTTAGCTATTGGGTTACTGCAGTAGCTCTCACCTAGCTGTAACTATTGACAAAGAAAACTGTGAGACATTTAAAAAAGAATTAACTAGATAAAAAAAGAATGTCAGTCCTTAAAGTAAACTCTGCTTTCCTAGTACAAAGTCTTACTCTTGGGGCATTTATAATCAAAGAATCACTGCATAAGAATGCCAAAGAAAATTACTACATATGAGAATACCTGACGCTGAAAAGAAAACTGATTGGTGAGAACAATATTGAGGTTTAAATATCACGTAATCACAATCAGTAATTTTTAGTCTGTAATCTGCACAGCCAAATGCATGTGAAAGAAAGACAAAAGCGCACTGGTTCATTAACTGGATCGTACAGCTGAGAATCAAAATACATGATGGCAAAAGTTTCAGTGCACATTTCTTTAAATATTAAGTAGCTGAAAATTAAAGTATCAAAAATCCAGACAAAGGGGTATTCTGCTCCACTAGTTCTGCATTTGAACTTTATGTGACAGAATGGTTTGCTTTCAGATCTTTGTGAAAAGTTTTTCCTCTGCCATCCGCTATTCTCCTCTGACTGAGTTTCTACTGCTTCACTGCTGGTCAAATGTCAAATAGTCACACTGGGGAAACAGAGAACTGTAGCTTGTCCCTTTCATCTTACACCAAAATCTTCTCTAATTACATCTCACCATCCTGTAATAAGTAAGTAAGCGCACTTACTTACCTGCCTTTTGAAGATATTTCCCAAGTGGGAAATGCTGAGATACAACACTGATGAGTGGCATCAACAGAAACACAATCCACACCTTTATTGTCCTAATCAATGCACAAATTTGAAATGCAACTATTTTATTCTAATTAAAACCCACTGAGGCCTGTATGTAATTCTTTTAGCTTCCCTTTGTGGAGAAGTCCACATAGACTGTGTTAACATCATCTTTTTTTCTAGACAGTTCCTTTCTCTAGACAGAGTTCCTTTTAAACAACTGCCTCAGAGACTGAAGGGCACGGGGTTCACAGCTCCTCAAATGCCAGGATATGCTGTCAACAATACCTGGGAGAACTAGCAGTGAGGTAGCTAGACACATCTGCACACAGTTTGGTCACATCTGAGCAATATGAGCAGTCACAGACACGCTTGCAACTCCTACTTCTCTGAGCATCAGATTTGTTCTCTCCAGCACTAAAAAGACAAAAATCTATTCCAAGAATAAATTGTAAAGGGTAAAATATGTCAGATTAGTGACAGCCAGAAACAGCTTAAAGACCAAAAATTTGTGTATGGTCTGTGGTGCTTTCTGGAAGAAGCATTCATAGTTGTTAATTGCCTTTGATAGTCTTAACAGCCTGAATGTATTTGAGCTTGGGACTGAAAAATTCAAGCAAATAAGGAATGGAAGGGCTATTCAAAGCAA
This sequence comes from Buceros rhinoceros silvestris, assembly GCF_000710305.1. Classification (NCBI taxonomy): domain Eukaryota; kingdom Metazoa; phylum Chordata; class Aves; order Bucerotiformes; family Bucerotidae; genus Buceros; species Buceros rhinoceros. Next base: position 28,700 of record NW_010404016.1, on the reverse strand, counting down.
TAAAACACCATGAATAATGTGTCCTTTGCAAAGGACATTACCATCAGAAAAGGCAAAAAGGGAATCAGATATTTACAAATTGATTTTATGATCATTATTTAATGCCGGAGGACACGGGGGTCCTTTGAAGCTGAAAATGATTCTAGTCAAGCTATTATTACCTAGTTTCATTCTAAATCAATTTCCCTTGTAGGCTTTAGCTGAAATCGGTAAAGTAATAAATGTCGGTCTTGTAAATTCAACTTGAAAGTTCATAAGTATCTGTTCCTTAAAATGATTTATGTACAAACTTTGGCATTTTTCCCCAAAAGCCTGATGATGGACTTGTAAAGGTTCATACCTGTGCCTGACAGGGGTGGGCACTTTGTGAAATCTAAGAAACAGCACCCTTGCAGCTGAAAGGCAAACAATTACCCAAGTTTAACCTCTTGCAAAATGTTTACACTTCACGTGCAAAGTGAGCTACAATTTACTTTGTTTTCATACAAAAGGTCTGTGGAACTACTGAGCAGTATCTACTTTCCCCGGGGAAAGGACAGCAGACTGACAGATCCCAAGTTGTAAGAGAAGCCTCCAGAGCTATGTGACAATCCAGAGAGGCAAACTTCACACTTGGTGTGTGATAATTCCTCTTGAGGTAAATCAGAGTAATATGGTTATTTGAGTACTGTAAAAAACCATATTTAATACTGACTAGAATAAACATTTTTTATTTAATTGCAATTGAGATGTAGAAGGGAACCAGGACACGGAGCAGAATCCACAGCAGGTCCCCACTAGCTCTTTCATAATCTGCAGGCACAGTTTTAACTGACCTTATTTATAATCATAGCTGCCTTTCTAGCAGAAGAGTTTAGAGTTTTGTCAGTTTCCCTGGCAACTATTAGTAATGCAAGCAAGAAACAACACAGAAAAAAAAAATTTCACCCAATCCTATTTCCAATAATTGTGCTAATTTCCCTCTCATATCAAAGGGAATTTTACAATAAAATTTTCCCTACCATATCAAGGGTGGCGGCAACAACAACAACAACTCTACCACAGTAAAGGTCTTTTAATACCTCTTTAACCACCACATATGATTCTGTCTGGAGTCGCACAAAACAAATGCTAACCTTTTCAGGATGTTACCCACAAACCACTTTTAAGATGCGTAGGTTAGCTCTGCTGTGTTTCTGGAGGGACCGAGGCAAGGAAGTTAAGCAAAACACAAACACTTCTTTCTGTGAAGCTCTACAGATTTTTCTCAACATACTCCTCTCTTGTTCTGTAACAGATATATCGGCAGTGGTGTGCAGAAACCACACTCCAGAAGAGGCAAGTCAGTCTAATTTGGCAGGACTGAGGTAGTGACTTCTCCCTATTTATTATTCCCTCATTATTATTCTAAAACCATCTGAATTTAGTTTCCGCAGAAGTGCCACACTGATACCTTCTTTTCCCCCAGTACCAGTCCTCACAGCCTGCCTTTGGGGCTTGCACAGATTCACCTTCTCAACATGAATGTCACATTCAAAAGGGAGACGATTGCTGAGTTGTAAAATCTGTGTCGGTTTATCCTCTGTTTGGCAGAGTTGGCATTTACATGGACAAGTAATACTTGGTCACATTGCAAAGCCTTCACCGGAACTCAGAAATGAGCAGAGGACGACCTTGAAATGTACAGATGAAAGGAAACATTATGTGGCAACCACAGCTGTGAAAAGCAGGGGAAATCCACACACATACCCCCACCCCCAAATAAATAAATAAATAAATAAATAAAATCAGAGATCAGCCAAGAGAAAGAAGGAAGAGCTAAAGACAATAGAGAATGTGAAGATTAAGTGAGTCTGTAGCAGGAAATGGAATTTCAGCCCTTTACTGACAGATCTGGAGGAAAAAAATTGGTATTTATATTTCTGAAAGACTGTGTTTACAGCAAGAAAAAAGGGGCAGGATGTGGAACTGAAGTGCGCTTTTGAGTGGGGAACAAAGGTAACAATAACATACAGAAGTTCATGAGGATTTTATATAAATGATTTACAAGCTTTCTCTATTTTTCCAGTTATAAACTATAGATGTACACTTCAATATTCCTTCTACAGCTTCAAAAACATTTTCATAGTTTTACAGAAAACATAGACAATTCTCTACTCAGATTATTTTTACAGAAAAAAAAGGTTCTCAGGGGAAAAAAAACAAATGAAGACTCGAACCTATTTAAAACCCTGCGAGTCACCCACAAGTTGTTCTTTCTGTGCAAGCCCATCTCGTTAAAATAATTTTATCTCCAGACTAATTGAGTTAAGGCAGATGCAGCTGTCAACAGTGCAACACATCTACTCTGTCCAGGCATTTCTAGCAAATCAGATGCACAATGCCTGGAATATTATTATTATTATTCTCTAATAAAATGAACCAAGAAAAACTCTGTTGCTTAGTGATGTGACTTAAAATCTCCAGTTTTCAAAAGGTAAATACAGACAGAGCACAAAATTACTTCACAGACACAGAGGAAGCGAAAGCGAAAGTGGGAAAAAACCAAATTGTACCAAACTGACCTTCTGTGTATCAAGTGAAGTGACAAACAAATCCCATAAGCACGTGTCACTCTCAGAAAGGGTATTTGCTTTGTCTCCACTTTTAGCTTAGGATCAGTAGTTGTCTTTGTACATCTACAGCGCAGAGCTCGCTGGTGCAGAGAAGCCTGAGCCAGGTACTTGCCCTGAAACTTGCTGCAGGATAAATACAGGAGTGAGCTGCTAATTAGCACAGCCAGCACAAACACACTGCTTCCAGGTGCTGGAGTCCCTGTAAGACACCTGCTGTAATGGTAGAAGTAATGACTTACTGATTGTTAGGTTAGGCTCTTAACCTAGGGTCAAGCTGTGCTATACAAGTCTGCACTATGCAGAACTTCTTAACAGACTGTACTATTTGTTATTTTTCTTAAAAGACACACCACTGGGAAACAAGAGCCATGAAAGATTCACTTTTCACCTTCCTTTTTTTTTTTTTTTTTGGAGAAATATCTGGCTTGATGTTTACCAAAAAAGCAACCTTGAAACATAATCTGAATTTCTCAGAAACCTGGAAGCCAAATGAAGAAATTCATCAGGGGAAAAAAACCCCAAGCCCTCAATCATTCCATCCATGGAATTTGAACATTCGTATCTGAATCTGTATTGTACCTCCCATAAATCCAGCTCTTTAAAGAAGGAAGGTATAGTGTAGACACTATTCCTAGCACATATTTTTGATCTTTTCTGTTTTTAAAATTATGTTCAATAGTGTCAGTAGCTCTGCTGTCATCTCAGAGACACAGTCAATCTCACATCAATGGGGAGCACATACAGAAGATAAGATGTATGTCTATTCCTACTTCGTCTAACTAGATTCTCATTTTAAACTTAGCCTAGTAAGGTTCCTGTCACAGTAAGGGTTGTGGACAATTACCTCATGGAGACAGAATTAGGATAATTCCCACGGTCTTAATACAGTAAGCAGAAATGACTGTTCCAATGATCAGATTGCATTTGATTTTTAGCTCCCACTAAAAAGTCCTGCCTTTTTAACAGCCATAATTTGCAGGTCATTAACAAGTGCAAGCACATTTTTGTGGCCTCTAACTGTATGACAAGTTATTATATTTGGGTTTCTGATTACACTTATTCAGATGTCCAAATGACAAGCTCCATTTTGGAAGTAATTGTGATAACAAAAAGGGACTAAATCACAGAAACTTGCTCAGCATTTTGGTATCCACTGTGCCATGTCATTTTTCTATTACATTTTACTACTGTCCAAGAAGGGAAGAACCCCCATTTCGATGAACTAAGTTAACTAACTAAAGGAGCTCTCTGATAAATTTTCATTCAGTGACTACACTGTCACAGTCTGTTCTCTTTTGCAAGAAAAAGATCTCTGGCTTATGCAGAGATCTGACAGGGCAGAAGCAAGGATTTAAAAAAAATTCCTCAACCACGCTCCTCAGCTCTTGCAACTGCACACAGAAAAGGATAGTTCAGTCTCTACTCTGGATTGTCTCTCTCCTTTTCTTTGGGAAACCATGCATACTCCTTTTTGATGCCATACATATATAATGCTTATTATAACAAAAGCCAGCAATTCTAATTAATCTCATTAGGTCATAGAGTCATAGAATTATTTAGGTTGGAAGAGACCATTAAAATAATGAAGTGCAATCATGAAATAACACAGATCAGAAAAGATAGTGCAAATAGATACAAAACCAGATGTAGCTCTGCTTGAAAGGGCATATCTCCACAGTCGCTGGAGTACAGTATAGAGACCTCCAACCAACTCCAGAACCAGGAACAGCCTAATTGCACTTTCCTCCCTTTGAGATCAAAACCAAGATCTCAAACCTTAAGACCCTTCTTTTGAGAGATTCTTTGGAGCAAAGAATATTCCTGCTTTGCTATTTGCAAAGTTCTTTCAAAAATGGTTCCTAGTAAAGGCTACGATTTTGTCATAGTAGTCAAAAACCTTAGGAAAAACATCATCAAGGTATTTAAGCTTTCAAAAGGTTCCTCTGTTAAATAATGGAGATATTAGTCTTACAAACTACTGAGTCTGTGGGATGAAGAACCCATACAGGGTAATTCATTCAGCAGTACTTTTGTTCATCTGTGGTAATCATTCTTGCAAGAAATAATATTTTTCTTGAATTTGCCTTTACCTTTACTAAAAAAGGCACTTCAGAACTGCAACTTACTACTTTATTACTAATAATAACAATTACGATCACACTTAAAGCAAACCAGAAATTTCTGAAATATAAACTGATTAAACCTTGGGTAAAAAATACTTACATCAAGGAACTAGGATTTTATCCCCAGAATTAATGATTGAAGCATTTCACTCAGCTTCAGTATTTTTTTTTTTCTCCTGGAAACAGGAAATGCTTCCATGAATTTAACTATGATAAGTGGAGACAAGCCTTGCTTTGAATGTTACTCAAAGTATCTGGAGTCTGAATGGGCGGGAAAAAATAAAGAGGAGTTTACTAGTGCCCTAGAAATTGCTCATACTCTTGAACTGATAAAACTAAAAATGCTGAGTATATTGAGACTGTTGAAGATATAAGTAAATTGCTTACAGAACAAGAACAAAACAAACTGCCAGATTATGTTTAAGAGTATCCACAAGGTAGGACAGCAGATGAAACATAAGCAGGCATACAATGACAACTGGGCCTCAGACACTGCTCATTCTTGGTATGTTCCTGACCCAAAAACTTTATTTTGAGGATCCCTGGAGTATGAAATGATTCAGCCTCTGCTTGGTGAGTGAGTTTAAATACAGGTAGTTGCAACTTAATATGTGCTTCCAGCAAAAGCATTGACATTCCAGATATGATTTATTAAACAGTTCAGTAAAGCTCAGCAGAATTACAAACCAAGACATGGGGAGCCAAGGGTTAACTTTAGGCTGTTAATTTTGGTGTTTTAAAGTCAAAATCCCTACATAGCCATTGGAGGAACTGAACCAGAGCAAAGGGTTAATCAGAGGATACGAGCCTAGAGCTCTCTCCACTCACTGTACAAGACCTGTAAGATAGATGGCTAATACCACTTGTGTTGATATTCTCTACAGCACATGCACGATTTGTTGGTTGGGGTTGTGTCTATATTTAAAAAAAAAAAATTGACCTAGACACTTATGAGTTTACAGCAAATAATGCGTCATTAATACCTGCAGCAGAGCTGTTAACCTGCTCTGTAGATGAGGGAAGTAGCAAACACAAAAACCACTTGGTTTTGATCTCTTTGGAGATATTGCTATTGTGAAGAGATGGTGTGAATCTGTTTCTGAAAATATTTGAATAGTATCTGAACTCAGTGGCTCTTCCAGCTCTTAACTCCAATTACAACCTAATTGGGTAGAAGGATTACCCATGCTCAGGAAGAGGCAGACAGAAACATGAGGTCTGGAAGTGCCGTATATTTCCCTTGTCACACATCAGAGACTGCAGCAAAGGGAGGTTAGGCAAAACGCCCAAAGTCAAGGAGAGGGAGATATAAATAGGAACTGAAATGGGGGTAAACATTCACCCGTTAGCTTGCTGAAAGCTTCTTTATGTTCCTTCTCATTAGCTTTACTGCACTAAAGGTATCATTTTTCAACCTAAATATCTCTTACTCCTTTAACCAAAAAAACAAGGCTTCATTTAAAACTACAGAATCTGGTTTGCTCTGAGAGACACAGATTCACTGGCAGAAGTAGAAAAAATAAAGGTCACAGGAGACATAACCAGAAATCATGTGTCAGCTCTGTAGGCTAGTGTTGTTATCCCAATTCCACTAGGGAAGGAAGGAAGCGCAGGAACAGCTTCTCAGGTAAGCTATGGAGTCTCCAGTGCACTTACAGTGAGAAAAAGCAGTGCACTTACCATCAATAACAATGACTTGGCAAATGAAGATGCAAAATTCTTAAAAAGGTCAACAAGAAAGTTTCACACGAAGTGCATTTTGGAAAGAGACATCAAGATGCTATCTTTGGCATTACAGTTAAAACCAAAAAAAGCAAAATTTTACTTTTAGCCCTCAAAACCAAAGCAAATAATACAAAGGTTATCACAGCATATATCGAGTCTGAGTTCATTCCTTAAGTACCATCTACAATAACCATGAAGGATATCCACATAAATGTAAATAGATTGCATCTACAGAAATCTTTAAGAATGATCTGTCATAGGGAAGAAACACATACATTAAAAATAATAATAATAATACTCTCATTGGCCAAGTTTTCCTGAGACCATATTGCATATAGCGCATTGATTCACAAACTTTCAGATTATGTACCAGATTTGGTATTTCATCCTTTACAAGATGAAACACATCGAAGGAAATAAGATTTCAGTAGCTTCAGTTAGTGGTGCACTTTACCCACAAGAAAGAATGCCCTGTAAGTATGACTTTTTTACCCAGTCAAATATTTGTAGAAGTGTTTGAGGTAAAATTACCCATGAAATTCAGTCATGGAAGTGCCAGCATAAGAGTGCTATCATAAGAAATAATCTTGTTAATTAAAAGCCTTCTTAGAAGCATCTTCTGCCCAAATGTGGCACCGTATCTATAGGCTTATTGCATTAACTCAAGTCACTCTTTTAATAAACATTCAGTTTAGTCTCTGTAATAAATTTTTAGACTGTAAAGAATTTTTGCCACATTAAACTAGAAAAGCTACTATTAATCACCAGCTTATGCAAAATTGTGATCATGGAAATATATCTGTAATTTAGCAAGCAAATCATCAATGGAAATTGCATGAAACTGAGATGAATCTCCTATCCAGATTAATATTTGCTATTAAATTTAATATTTACTTACAAGAATTCTCATTATAAATGCTTATAAATAACAGGTTATGTGGAAGTGCAAATATGAGCACTAGTATTCTGACAATAAATCTTGTTTTCCATGTTTTATAAAAGTGTTTCCAGTAAAGTGCTTTGCACAATACTAATTAAAAGACAAAACAGGTAATTTTCATCTTGACTGAGCCTCTCTAAGAGAGTACCCTCAAAGCTCTCAGGGATAAATTTCACCTTCGAAGAAAACATTGATCCTTCTGAATATGTAGGTACATATTTACACATGAATCAGCTGAATTTCAGAACCACCTCAACAAAATAAATGGCTCAAAATGACCTTGAAATACTGAAAAATTACCGCAGACAACAGAACAGCATTAAAGGAGACTGGGAGACATGTCACGATATGCATAACTGATAACACAATTTGCTCAGACTGAACCATGGTTAATTCCTTTCTAAGATGGTGATGAGCTTCAAAATACTGAAGATGAGCAGTAGAGAATTGTCCGTCTTTGATCACGCTGGAGAGTGCTGCAGCTCTCAGTGACGAAAATTGTGAGGTGAACTGTTTCGAACATCAACAAGCTGGCAGAATTGAACGGACTAAACTTCCACAGGAATCAGGAGACAGGAACAGGACAGACTTTGGGCTGGCAAACCCACTGGGGAGGAATCGAACTAGCTAAGCATAGTGAAGAAACTGAAGCTCTCAGGCGGATGAGTAGCAGGTCTCTAACAGCAAGAGAATCCCTGCTCTGAGACCCTCTGTGGGAGATAATTGGCAGAGCCATGAAAAATTCTTAATGAAGTTCTCTTACTGCCCAAATTTTAAAGGGAGACAACAGGACACATTGCTGTGTCTTGGTTTTCTTCCTGAATTCCGAAATATTTAGATTTCATTTGATACTGAGAATCCATTTCTCAACAGTTTCTAACAAAGCTAATAAATTATGAATATATGTTTGGAGCACTCAGGTAATTTTGGTGTGAACTATTAACAAGTTCAACTGGCAACAACTTGCTGAAATCCCAGATAATAATTATAGTAACAAAACTTTCTGTTGATATTTGTTGAATATTCACAAAATTACTAGGATTTGTTATGTGTATAACTTCTAATAATAAATGTTCTGACCCATTGTAATTTATGAAGCCATGGCATAGTGAATAAAAATTTAAAGTGTGACCAACATTTGCTTTCAATATGATAAATCTGAAAGTTACTTTAGACTACTGATATATAAGTACTAGAAAATTTACCAGTCAACCAAACAACTTATTTAAATGCAGAAAAATTATTTTGTTATGTTTGTTTCTGGAAATATAAAATTCGAAGTGAAGAAATAACAGCAAAAATTATGATAAATTGGGGAAAAATATTCACTGTACAATACTGCTGCAAAAATTAATTTCCCATACCTCAATGGTTACATAAAATCTATCTTCAAGTCTTCAGTATTAGGAAGGAACAATACTTTACAGGAAAAGACTTTTAGAAATATTTTTATTGTATGCAAGGTTATGTCAAAGCTATAATTTAAGGTTTTAGCTAATTACAGATACTTTATTATGCTGCAAGATGGGAAACTGGTAAACAAAACTAAAGGTGAGATATAAACCTTCCTGTTGATTTTCATCATATATTTCATGAACTGCACGAACTCTGAAGAGAAAGCTGAACCAGTACAGATCCCGTGCACTGGTAAAAAACAAGGGAATTTTCACCACTTGAGCACTTCTCTCCATTCCCAGGCTCCACAGCGGTTTGCTCCACTTCACTCATGCTAGTTTCTTATCAGCTATTCCGAATGGAGCCCAGGTAGAATTTTTTCCATTAATCTTGCTTCTCCTTTTTCTTAAATATTCTGGTATCTTTGTTTCTAACTTTGTTTCCCTATTGAAAACAGCTTAATTGACAAAGTTCACCAGTAGTCGTTATTAATCAGGTTATGGCTTATCAATTAAAATCCATACTGGTACTCCCTTATCTTACGCTTCCTCATTACTACACATTAAAAAGGCCCACTATACTTTAAAGCTCTGACTTAAATTTCTGCTTAAAGTAACTTTGAGATAGAGACTGTTGAAAATGCTGGAAATAAAATGCTTCTATTTTTTCCCCAAATTTTCCAATATTCTGTTAAAAAATTGGTCAATATACACTCCAAAAAGTCACTTACAACTTGATATTAAAACATAACTTCGTATTACAATCAAAGATGGATTCACATAATTTTTTTATAAGAACTTGTGAAAATTCTGAGAGTGATTTTTGTCGAAGTTTTACATATAAAATACTTTTTGTAAATCTGAAGTCTTCAGTGCATAGAGAAGTCGTTTTCTCTCTCAGTTCTAGCCATATTTCTTTGAAGTCATATTTCTTTGAAAGAATGAGATTTCAGAAAGCCACAGAAGCCTGAGCGAGTAGGGCAAATGAGACTTAACCCTAAGCTGAACTATCCATGAGCTTAGTTTTACATCAGCAGTACTTTCTGTTGACTCTAAACAGAATATGGTTTGAAAAATCATATATGATTGCATGATTGATGTCTGTATTTGCAGCATATTATGGTGAATGAAAATCTATGCTCTATCTTACTGGGTTACAGTACTATATTTACACTTGAATTGTTCAAAAGTTATATACAATTTAGCACCATATCAACTATTTCCAGGTGTAGCTTACAAAGACAAATTTACTTCCATCTTCATTTACTTGCTTCTCGTACACCAATATAACCCACGGCCTTCTCCTGTAATGTCTCCTGGCTTACCAGTGACTTCATCTTCAAACTCCAGTAATTTCTGAGATGCAGATTAATGGAGTTACAGGTTATATAGCAAACATATGGTATTTGTAACGAAGAATATAATCATTGACAGTAGCCTAAACAGTGACTGCACAGTGATTTATAATAAAAAGACATATTTATTAATGGAATACCCAAATACCCTAACATCTGTCACAAAAAAGAGTGTAAGATTTAAAGCTTGTTAAAATTAGATTCTCTGATATATTTTTTTTTAACAGGTCTATAATTTCATATTCTACTGCTAAAGAAAATGAAAGAAGAAAGTGGACTTTTAATTTCTTTGATGATAGATAACCCTGGGGTGGAATTCAAAGGCTTACTTGAAAATATCCTATTTTCATTCATATCTGGTTTCTTTTTTATATTTTTCTTCTTGGAGGTAATATCAAGCTATAATTTGTTCTTGTACACAGTTTGAAGGTTACTTTGATAAAAAGCAGGGAAAAAAAATTCCACTAGTAAGATCAACAAAGTTTGCTTAGGAGCAAGGATGCTGAGGAGCTTAGGAGCGGGATGCTGAATGGTATAAATGCAGCAACCCCTTGTTTCATGTAGATAGATCAACTGGGCTTCTTGTGCATGTGGTACAAATTTTACCCAGACATGTTGATCCCATATGTTCCTGGAATTTCTGGGCCTCTGGCTAATCCCAAACACATCCAACCTTTCTATCATGCTCCACTATGCAGGATGGATGAGTCCTCTCTGTCCTTCTAGAAGTTTCCTCTTCCAGTCTCCTCCTCTTTGCCATTCTATCAGCCCAGCTCTTCTCTGGACCCATTCCAGTAATAATTCTTTTTTGAAGTTTTGTAACTTGAATAAGGTCTTAACAAGCTCTTAAGCAACAATACTGACACTTTCTTATTTTGACTGGAAACACCTTCCCTAACATGTTCCAGAATTATACGTAGTGTTCCAACTATACCATCCTGACAACTCTGATCGTTCTGTCCTCAAGATTATCTCCACAATCTACTGAACCATTTGCCACAGAAAAGCCTCCTTCTCTAAAGCAAATAGTAATTACTTTCCCATGTATGTGATGCTCGTGCATTACTGCATTTTAACCTTTCTCATCACTCTATGCTTTGAAGTTATCAGGACTTTTTACAAAATTAGGGATCTTCCATTACACATGATCTGACTGCAGCTTAAATACTTCATATTTTGTGCTACATTTTTAAGAATATACTGAACAGTTTTGACCTCATGAAAATTTTTGCAAAAATTTCACTAATAATTCACTAATAAATTTCCTTTTTGACAGTAATTCAGACTAATAGACAGGTTGAGATTTGTACTACCTGCAATTTTAATTACTTGCCATTCTCTGCAAGACCTGATTCTCACTGGCACCGATATTTGTGTTCTCCATTACTGAATCCAGTTTATCCTTTTAATTTGAAGAGTCTGGACTCACATTAAATCTTCAGGAACTTAAAATGCAAGAAGTATTTTGATAATTAAAAAAAAAATCAGTAATTGAAGAGTTAACATATCAGAAATAGTTGGGGAGGACTGAAAAAAAAAAAAGGAGAACAAGAATAAGATACTTAGATGTAAACAACCAGGAGAACAACATTATTACTAAAGAAGATACACCTAGTAGAAAAATGTACGTTCTGCTGTATTTTTCTGCATGACTTCCACTTGCAGTCCTAAGTTCATAACATATGTAAGATGCATTACAATTGTGGTTATCTTAACTGTCATTTGCTAAAATATTTGAGTTGTGGATTTATCTTATCTTTGCAATGTGTTTTGTCCTCAGTTTCTTTTTAGCTTAATACTTATTAGCTTTAACGACTTCAGCTTAGTACTTATTTTATAGCTGTGTCTCTGATACGCCTGTGACACGGAGTACTTACAGAATTAATGACAGGCTTGTTTGCCAATTCAGCAGTTGGTGGCTGACAGATGTTGAGACCTGTCTTCTGAATTTTTGCCTCCTACAAACTATAGCCAGGTTTCTTGAAAAGATGTTGAGTTTTGATGCCAGTATCAGCACCACTCAATGTCTCCAAATTATGAAGCTATCTAAACCTCTAAAATTGTGTTTTCTCCCATTAAATCCCTGAGCCATTTCTAACGTACATAAAGTGTCTCTATCTACTTCACATAGACAGACAACCACACCAAGTAGCTCTATCTGAACAAGTCATGATTTTCCATAAAAAAGGCCAAAGCATCTCAACTGAAGATATTTTTGTTTATAAAAAAAGAGCTTTTTTTTTTCCAGAAGATGGATAACAATTTCTATTTTATACCACTGATAGCAATGTCAGTTTAGTATAGCCGTTGCAAACCAGGATACTCAGATACAAGCAGAGCAGTGAAAAGTTCACATTTATTTCTAATCACTGAGAAAATTAAAGTCCAGGGAAGTTAATGACCTTGAGACAATAGCAGAGACTGTAATTTCTTCCTTTGGCTTAGTCTTGGAGTAGACTTCTATGCTCTCAACCTGACTCTCAAAGTCAGAGGTAAGACTGAACATGAACGTACTTTTTTCCAGGCTAAACACTAAGAAATATTTTAGCAAATCTATGTTTCAGAGAGAAAAAATAAGTAGAGTCTAACGTACAAATGTATAATTTAGCGACCGATCTTCAAACTTGATGCAAACAAGAAACCTAAAATCATGTGCATCTAGCCTTACCATTCAAAGATAAAGTGTAAGGCAATAAGAACAAATGAAAACCAAACAGGACTAAAAAAGTTCCCGATACATAAACCCAGCACTTTAAAAGGATGAGGCAGGAATTCATTTACACAGTTTGATTTTAGACATGCTCTTCAAATACTGAAATTACAAGTGTGAACTAAATCAGAATAGCTTTCTACAGTGCTATTAGCTATACAGCTATAGGGACAATATTGGAATTACTGGGGGATATCTGGCCCATGTTGTGCAGAAGGTCAGACTAGAATATTATAATGGTCCCTTCTGATTTTCAGATCTATGAAGGTATGAATAATTTAAATAACTTTTCAGGACAAACAGAGGAACAGAAGTTTAACAGCTGAGCCAGCAGAAAAATAATTTCATCTCACCCACCAAATGAAGTTAAGCAAGATTTGTAAATATCTGAAAAGAAAAAAAAAAAAAAAGATTAAACAGCGAGTAGCTGTTTTCACAGCCTTATCATGGCCAATATAACTGGTTTTGGGGTTTCAACCTACTTACTACAGAGATGCATTCAGGAGTACAGCTGCGTGGAAATTTGATTAAAACAGGAAATTCCACTTGGCTGAGTATTTTTTCCTCTGTTTCCAAACAAACACAGTAAGATGAACTGTGGAATAGCTTATTTGGTAATTGACTTACAGATCCTTGGCCCTAAGACCATGAGGCCATGGTTACATATCCACTTTAATCTGGCATTAGCCCAGGTTGCTGCTGAAGAGGAGCCTCCATCCAGACATCCAAACAAGTTTCCTGCTCCCATCCTTTGAGAGGACTGGTGCAGCTCACCAAGTGGCCACACAAGTGCTAGTGTCAGCGCCATGGAGTCAGGGAGATCATGTAGCCATGGCAATTGGAAAGACAGGACTGAATTTATGTTAGATTTAACTAATGCCATAATCACCGTCTGAGTCTCTACCAGTTCAGTTGACTGAAGAGCCTAAGATGATAACTCGAAGCACAAACACACTTACTTTCTTATATTAAATCATATTATAACTTATATTAAATCGTACACTGCAACTTGTACAGTGGATTTTCAGATCACTACTTTTATTCTTGTGAACCAAAGATTTATTCAGTTTAGCTACTCCTTCATTACAATTCACACTGCATTGTTGCACAGACTCAGAAAGCAAGATGCTGAAGAGAAACATTTGGATTAAAAAACCAAACTGTCAGTAAAGATTTTACATGCAAACATAAGTTGAAAATAAACACTTCTGTCTTTGTCCTCCAAAGGAACTCTATCTTGTGTGGTATTAGAGATGAAAATACATTAAGAATTCTATCCAGTGACATTATTTTCAACCGTGTATATATATATATGTATACAGTTGAAATATACATACATATATATTATTATATGTATATGTATACATATACATATCACAATGAAAAAGAATAATGTCCTCGGTGGGGAGACAAATGTTTAAAAAGCAGGGAATTTTTGAAAGGAAACCCAGAAAGATGAAGTACAAGAGAGTAAAGACTAAGACAATTTTCTCCTCTCAGCCTTTAAAGGACACATAGGAAGTAAAAGAGTTTTCTCAGGATACAAATTCTCTGCATGAAGACACCTAATATCTATGCTAGTGATTACTACTGCTCCAACAGCACATCATGAAAGACCTCCAGGATCCTCATAAACTGTTTAAAGTCTTTTAAACTACAAAGATGAAAAGTATCTGGCAAAATCAGCTACAGGAGAACTGCACGAATGTGTCATCAGATCATTAGAGGGTTTCTACTCTTGATCGCCATCTAAGTAAGAGCTAAGAGCCTGAGTGGCTTCACAGCTGCTGTCCCTTCTTTCAGGGCATTTCTTGAGAGACAGTGAAGAGGCATCACCCCTGATGTGAAAAGGCTCTTAGATCACTATTACTATTTCATGACCAAAATATTTACAAGGCCTTGGCCACTGTACTAGTTGCTGTAAAGAACAGAAGGCAAAAAGCATGGTCCTGATACTACACCAAATCTCCAGAGTTTTCACAGCCTTTTTATGTCTCCACAAGTTCCTGTAGACATCTCTACTACATGTTTGTTAGATGATCTATCATTCAGTGATTAAATAAAACCAGATTCTAATTCCCACAGTCCTGGTATTTCACAAAAATTGTTTTGACATACATAGAGTAAACCTATCTGGAAGCCTAAACAAAAATAAAGGCCCCCTTTTGGCTCACAAATTAAAGAAATTTATATCTAAAGGGAATCAGTAATATTTCCTCAGCTTCAGAGAAGTAAAAATGTACCCATGAATCTGCCTGTTGGAAACCAGGAAACTGCTTGCTACAGTCTTTCATCTATTTCTATTCATAGTTGTTAATTTTTAAAGAGATGAAAACAGCAAGAGGACAGAACAGTCAACACTGTCACACTCAAGAAAAAACACATTAGTTACCTGAAGTGTGGCTCCTTATTCCAGCCCTCTTATGTTTGAGATAGGAAAGTCAGTGTTCTGTGTGTTCTCTCTGGCCCAGACGCTGTGCCTCCCACTGCATCTCGGCTGACCATGCTCGTGCTTCACCTTGCCAGAGAGAAGCAGAACAGGAATACCATCCCTAGCGCCCCACTCTGCCACAGAAATACCATCTTCCCAGCCATGAATTGACTTTGTAGCCCTTCCTGTTATAGCTCTTAGGGACTCATTTGCTCTGTGAACGCAAACACACAGAATAATCATAGCCACAGACTTGCTGTCCCAGTGCTAACTTTGTGACAAATACTGCACAAAAACTCCAGCTGTAAACCCCATAATTTACCCCATCCTGCAGAATGCTGATAGATATGGTAGGAGATGCTTTTAGAGCTGTCTCAGCAATGATGTAGAGGTTGTATAACCCTTTTCTAATGTTCTCCAAGTGCTTCTTCACTTTTATGAGAGAGTCCACGTAGTTTAAAATCTCTTGTACAGAGCTTGTGTGAGAAAGACCACGGGTTCATTTCCCCAGCCCTGACAGTGCACAAAGCCTGATGGACTTACTTCACAAAAGTAGGTTTACTTTCACGAGTAGAGGTTCAAAAATAGATTTTCTTGAGCCTCATTTCCATCTTTCACATTCAGGAGTTCCCCATGAATGCCTTAACGCTTATAGCCAATTATATAGATTTTATAACTCAGGAAACGTTATGTTCAATAAAGGTACTAAAAAGATGGGAATGCACAGACTTTGGTGCAGCATTTTTCTAAGGAATTACGATGGGCCTTTTTTTTTTTTCAGAACTTTCCCATTTCCCATTGTTTATTATCAAAACCATACTTATAAACATAAAAGAGTTGTCCCACAGGCTTGATCTCTCAGATACACTATCTTTGTAATGAAACAGTATATTTAACTCCCTCTCTCGAGTGCCTGTTCCACGTGCTATCAAGTCTGACTGCCAGCCTTTCCC
>NW_010404016.1:1296-12317 GCF_000710305.1 Buceros rhinoceros silvestris | reverse complement strand
TTCCCTACTTGCTTACAAATTCTTTACTTGGCAATGGTCCCCCTGTGCCGTTCCAAGGTCTTTCTCCCCTTCAGGCATTACTATTTCTTGACTAATTACTGTGATAAAGAAAAACATCATCTGCAGAAATTCGTACACTGGGAGACTAGATGCCGTCATAATACCAGAATTAACAAAACGTATCAAAAAATATTGCCTCATAATGACAAAGGACAAGTATTTGAAAGTGTATGTGGGTCTGTCATGGTTTAACCTCAGCTGACAACTAAGCCCCACGCAGCCACTCACTCACTTCCCCCGGTAGGATGGGGGAGAAAATTGGAAAAGTAAAGGTGAGAAAACTTGTTGTTGTACGTCAGCAACCACGAGCATCAGCAGGCAGGTGTTCAGCCATTCTCAGGAGAGCACGGCTCCATCACGCGTAACAGTTACTTGGGAAGGCAAACACCGTAACTCCAAATATGCCCCCCTTCCTGCTTTTTCCCCCAGCTTTTTGTTGTTGACCATGACATCATATGGTATGGAAAAATCCCTTTGGTCAGTTGGGGTCAGCTGTCCCAGCTGTGTTGCCTCCCAGCTTCTTGTGCACCTCCAGCGTCCTCACTGGTGGGGTGAGGTGAGGAGCAGAAAAGGCCTTAATTTCTTGTAAGCTCTGCTCAGCAATAACAAAACCATGCCTGTATTATCAACACCATTTTCACAAATCCAAAACATCACCCCTTAACAGCCACTATGGAAAACATTAACTCTTTTCCAGTCAAAACTAGCACAGGGTCTCTAGAGGAAAAAATTAAATGTATTTTTTGCATAGAAATTATAATTTAATACAGAAATAGTGTAACAGAATTTTTACTGTTATGGAATATTGAATTGAAACAATATCTTGACCTTATCACATTCTACAACTATCTGAAAGGCGGTTGGAGTAAGGTGGGGTCAGTCTGTTCTTCTAAGTAACAAGTGATAGGATGAGAGGAAATGGCTTCAAGTTGTGCCAGGGGAGGTTTAGGCTGGATATTAGGAAAAAGTTCTTTATAGAAAGGGTTGACAAGCACTGAACAGGCTCCCCCAGGGGGGGGGGGGGGGCACACACCCTGAATAGTGTAACAGAATTTTTACTGTTATGGAATATTGAATTGAAACAATATCTTGACCTTATCACATTCTACAACTATCTGAAAGGCGGTTGGAGTAAGGTGGGGTCAGTCTGTTCTTCTAAGTAACAAGTGATAGGATGAGAGGAAATGGCTTCAAGTTGTGCCAGGGGAGGTTTAGGCTGGATATTAGGAAAAAGTTCTTTATAGAAAGGGTTGACAAGCACTGAACAGGCTCCCCAGGGATGTGGTGGAGTCACCATCCCTGGACATGATTTAGTGGTGGTGTGGCAGGGCTGAGTTTATGGTTGAACTTGATGATCTTGAAAGTCTCTTCCAACCAAAACGATTCTATGATCTTCAATACACATAAACCACAATCCAACAAACTGCCTGATGTGGATTATCTTACTCACTGACTGTACAGAATTATGTAGGGAGTAGAAGATCACTTTGTGAAAATAAATAAATGAATGAAATGTATATTCAACCTTTTCATTTGCAACCTGCTTAATTCAAGCAGAAAATATCTGCATCCTGTCAAAATATTCACTGTGGAATAACATTTGCTACAAAATGGAAATATACTACAGGATGACCAACGGGGCGGGGGAGGTGTCAAATCAAAGATTTTTTTTCTTTTTTAACTACCATATTCAAGGTGAGAAACATTCTAAGTACTCTGCTACTAAGTTAGTCATTACATGAGATCACATGAGAGAATGGCACCTGGGCTGAAAGGGAACAACAATTTAGTGCTAACAGGTGACCTGTCGGGACAAAGAACTGTCATGACCTGTCAGGACAAAGAACAGCTTTCTAGTTTCATAAAAATACCAGAGAGGAACTGATAGTTTGAAAATGATTGCATTCTAGATGAAAAATAAAGCTGGAAACAAGCGAAACAGAAGGAAATTTTAACACCTCACGCAATAAAAATAGAAATAAATTTTTTTTTTGCAGCATTTCATGACTAATATGCATGGCAAGAAAAGCCTACATCATAAATTATCTTTATATCGGTCTCAACCTTCTGGCCTTGTTTCGGCCGGATATATCCCATTTTATGTTTACTCCAGAAAGTGCAAGGCAGAGGTGTGTGATAGAGTGCCTAGTTACATTTAATTTGCTTGGCCTGTCCTAGCTGTAAACATCCAAAACAGTGGTATATCTCACGACCCATGGGAGACCATGAGACAGTCTCTCAACAGTCACAAGCTCCTTTTCTCAGCACTAGCAAAGTTTTGTCTTGGGTCTACAGTGCAGGTGAAAAATAGCAACAATTTATTCGGGCAAGCTTCAGAAGGACATGAGAGAGTTTTTCCTTTGCCTTAAATAATGATAGTTCAGTGAGAAGTGCAAGATAGTCCGTCATGGCTGAATGAAAACAGATTGCACATCAACCACACATGTTTGCTCCCTTTCCAGGACAGGTATATACAGACTAAAATAATCAACCTTCAGAGACGATTTATGGAAAAGAAGCAATGAGACAGAGACATTGAGTTCCTTTCTCTCCCTGCCCAGACTGCAAATGTAGGAACTCCCTGTTTAGCATTCTCAGTTCTCTGCTGCTTCCCGGTCCTAGTGTTGAGAGAGTAAGAGTTACTGTTAGGTAGGGATGCTTGTCTCTCCCAGCCAAAGAGGCCTCAATATAGTCTCATATCTGAGCATCGCTGCAAAATCATGGTGCTGTCACTCACAGCCAGGCTGCAGCCACTAGATTTTTACTAAGAATATAGCCACATTTTCCTTACATTAGTGCTGCGTCCTTCGATAATGAGTCTCCCAGAGCCAAGTGTACACTCTAAATCAGCACTGGAAAGACATCACATAAAGCTTCTTTAGGAACACAATATTTTTCATATCCTTTTAATTAGCCGTAAATTAGCTGTAAAACTTTTACTTAAAACAAGAAGCACTGCAAATATTCTAGTACAAACAATGAGGGGTGCGCTCTTTAATTGGTGTGTATGACTGCTTCCACAAAGAGAGCATCGTCTGGTATCTCCGTGCTCTTTTAAGCGATAATTGTAGCAAAAAGAATTTTTCCCCTTTGTTGAGATAGATGATGAGGATTGTTGTTGTTGGAGAACAGTCATATTACAACTGCATAATTAAACTTGACTGAAAATCTTTTCCAGTTTGCTGCATCCTATTACCTAATATTCAACCCCTAGAAACAATAGTATAGACTTTCGGCTAAAAGGCAATGTAGACATACACTTTCCAAGGAGCATACTGTGCAAAGATCATATATTTGTTACCCACATAGTCCTCTTAAACGACTTTTTTTTTTTTTTGGTGGGTGTATTTCAAAATGTTAGTTTTCACATAGCCTTACAGCCTTACACTTTGGCTACTAGCTTGCTAAGTGACCATCTTGCTCCACATTCCTTTTTTTTTTTTTTTTTTTTTTTATGATGTGAACACTCTTGCCAACTGTCCTCAAGTTAGTGTGGAACTGTCAATATTAGAAACTCATTTGTTATCCACAGTTAATTAGACATAAGGCAGTTTCATCACAGACATAGCTTTTCTCGATTTCCTGGCCTTCTCAGCACACAGACATGGATAAGCCAAGCTACAAATGTGATCTGAGAATGGTCTCTTTGTATGGAATGCTGTGATATTACAGATGGTGGCATGACATGAAATAACATATCACAGCCTTTTTTTTTTAATATAATGTTTTTCTAACTGCATTCTCTTTGGTAATTAGATATAGTGAATCTAAAAAGCTCCACTATATAAACACGATGAAATTATTGGATTTACTGTTTACTAGAAATCAAAAATTAGGCAAACATTGTGAAAGATATTTTAGGATTAGCATCTGTATGCTCGATGGTCCAAATGCTAATGAGGACATTATGTTCATGCAAAATTTCTTACTCAGTTATGAGATTTCTGCCTGTGCTATTTGCTAAATTGACTCACAACTCTATGTACTATACAGCATCAGAATGGAGATTATTTCTCATTAGCTCAAAATTCAAGAGCCCTCTACGTACAAAGCCCTGCGACTTTTGCAACACAGGAAAAAATACTATTTTTCTTTCCTAGAAAGGCACTAGTCAATGAATTACATGACTACTCATCTCTGTGGAGGTGAGATAAATTTACAAAAATAGACATTATTGTTTTAATACAACAGTGTATTATATTATCTGTTCTGAAAAATAGCTACAAACCAATAAACTCTAGGTTATATACTTCTACCACTACATGCATACAGCTTTGAGATGATTAAAATGCAAATCCACACTGGAGCCAGAGATGGATGTTACCTTAGAGAATCACAGGCAGATTTTGGAAGTCAAAAAGCTCTTTCAATTAGCAGTAAATATTTATATAATTATAAATGTATAAACTTGGCTTATCTTTTATCATTCTGCCCAAATGAATAAAAACTGCGTCATTAATACACATTTATTCTGATATCCTTATATGCCACAAAATGACTGTGAAAGACAAAATGTTGCGTCCTGTTGGTCTAACGATATACTCCAATTTCAGTGAGAATACAAATTTATTCAGGTACCACTAATTACATTTCCTATTCAAAATGCTGGAGTTGTTAATATTAGCTCACTGTGTTCAGCATCAGTTTCCTTACCAGCTCTTTCTTTGCTATGTCTAGGTGGGGTATTACCTTTTTGGTTGAGTCAGTATTTGAGGCACTACGTGTCAACACTACAGCAGATTCTTATTCCTCCCAATCTGCAACAAAATATGATAGCATATGACATTTCAAAGGTGATTCTATGGGGATAGGCTAAACATCTGTAGTGTTTAATAGTGCAAAAGATTTCATTTATTCCAGGCTATGTAAAAACCACAACATATGAAAATTCTTTAAAATGCAACCTTTTTTATATCATTATCTACAAAAAATTAATAGTTATTTCTTGAGCAATGAAGATTTTCAACAACATTCTTTTCTTTTCCCACTGTTTTCAAGACACTGCTTTCAATTTAAGACAGGACACATTTTCAATAGGTTTTACATTCCTATTGTAACAAAATGTTTTGAGTTTATTGAAACTGCCTTAAAAACTATACTGTAACATAGACAAATAATAGCATTTCCTTTCCTAGAGCAACTACAATTTGATAAAATAATTTAATACTATTTAGACCTTTTCCTCAGAACAAAGATATATGTATATTCAATACCACTTCATCAACATCTTTTATTACCCTTTCAGCAGAACATTCTGATCAGTTTTCTAGCATACAATACGAGTCATGGGTCTGTGAACTGCACATCAGTTAAACTAGAAATTGTATGGTGTTGACCCCAAATGCACTACAGTCAGTGCAGTGCATTGACTTCAATATGTATTAAGGCACACACACGTCCAGCATTAGAGGCTAGATTATCTCATGCATGCACAGAATAGATCCTCTGTTAGAACAAAAAGGGTTTGCAAGTGCTAATATACTGTCTGCTTCAGATTTCTTCCAGCAATAGTCTGCAGACAGGCACATACAAGAACCTGCCTATCCATACTGTTTTAATCACTGTCCACTCCTACTTCTGTTCTTCCATGTGGCTCCAAGCTAGGTTCCGCAGTCACACAGTTCCTTTTCAAAGGCAACTCAGTTTCTAACATTTCCATCAAAACAGTTACATTTGTTTAACACAAAAAGCTGTTTGACATTTAGGATGAGACTGTTTAACCATTTAATTAAATAGGAGTGATTTGTATATCAGCTGCAAAACAATAGAGCACTTGAGTGGACACATTTGGTTGGAAAGTTCTCTTTGAGCTTCATTCTGCTTACTTTACTTTGTGATCTCTTATTGCTGATGTTAATGTGAGTTTTGACTGAGTAGGGATGTCGAGATTCAAATTTTTAAGGATGGAAGTTTCCCATGGCCTCACCACACTTAAAAACCGTCTAGGTCATGTTCACGCAGAAATCAGTCTTTAACAAATGCCTTTAACTTAAGCAGAGGATTGAAATAATCTGATCTCTCCAAGAGCCCCTAAACATTGATCATCCATTCCTCTACTTGGACCTATTGGATGTTCACAGTTTAAAAGAGTAATTACTTTGCTTAAGGGTGGAAGTGGGAGCTTCACATTTTAAAAGTTTAGTCCTCTCTTGCGTGTGCCAGAGGTACCTACACAGCTATCTAGCCAGACTCAGCAGAGGTCTTATCAAAAGCCCAAACAATTAGAACATTTCCATTGCTAACTTGGAACTAGCTTAGCAAACAACCTACCTGATCAAAAACGAAATAACTGGGTAGAAGTGGTTCAAGGTTTTCCTTTAGGCATACAGGCAAAATTAATCCTATCCTCATCCAGAGGGTAGAAAAATCAATTTTGCAGGACCAGCAGAAGTTACTGTTTGGAAAAGAAATAAAGATCTTGCAATATGGTGTATATTTACACTTACCCTAATGAAAACCTGACAATAATCCTAAAATTCAGCAATATCTGAATGAGCCCTAGAGTCTCCAGGGATGCAATAGTTCTCCTAATGAGAGAGTGCAATAAAACAGGGCAAGAATAAACTCCCTGAGGGGATCCTACGGTTTTCATACCCACAGAATCCTTCCACAGAGTTTATAAAGAGATGATTCTGGCCTTAAATAATAATTCTTTAGTTAGACTTCAGTTCATTTGTATTTCTGGTAAATGAAAAAAGCCTCAGACCTTCATAAACTATTCTCACTGTAGGCAGGTATTACCGGGAATGTCAGACCACTCAACTTTTATGGACCTGAAGATTTATTTACACTCTAGACATTTCAAGAGATAATTTATAGGCCTGTCTCCCTAATTTTTCCTCAAAGGATTTCCCTTCACCCACAGGCTATTTTTAATACATATTTCCTATCTCAATAACTAACACATTTCACATTAAGTGATCTTGCTTTCTTACCATTTTCAGGGTCAGTGAGCTTTTTCTGTAGCTTGGAAAATATGAATTGTGTCTTGCAGACAGATCTTTAAAAAAAGAGTGAACGCATTTTATAAAGTCAGAGCCTTCAGCATACTCTGGAAGGCCAATTATTTTCATGTTTGATTTTCTGTGGTGATTCTCCAGATTGTCAGCTTCCTCAAGGAGATAAACTATTTCCTTGTTATGTTATTCTTTATTCTTCTTAAAGCCTGCAATACCATCTTCTGAATTACTAATCCTTTCCTTTACAGCACTTGCTCAGAGATGTATTTTTTTGATCATATCCTACTATGTCCTCTCAACCTTTCTTTTCTCTGCTACCACTAAGACTAAACCTATGTAGAAACATCTCGACATGAATAAAAAAAGAGTGCTTTGTGTGCATCACATTACACAGACCTGCAACAGTGGTAGAATTACTTATTAACTGATTATCTGCAATGAAGAATGTGGGGATCAGAATGTACCTTTTTAACTCAGAATTTTTTCCCAAATGTGTTATGAATCCACAACTTTAATTCTGTGACTTAATAGCCATATTTTCATTAGCAAGAGAAATACTGGCCAGGGAAAATTCAGTCTGTGAGACTGGAGAACAAAAGCAGATGATGCTTTTTGACAGAAGAGGCACCTACACTGTGCATCTACATTGTTTCCTAACTCTACTGTTTGAGAGGTGACTACTTTCATAGACCTATGTTCTGTGGAAATGCTTCACTGGAATGAGCTAGAAAACAGAAATTGCTATTAACATAATACCATCAGCAATTCAGGAGCCAATTGTTCTCAATATACAGGAATGCTATTAGGCATCATGTATTTTTCTATCATGAGAGAAGGTCATTCTAACATCGGTTTATAATGAAGTTTGGGGGGAAAAATATAAAAAAAACCTTTCACTGTTCATTGACGTCATTTATTACAACTGGTTGCAGCATTCTCTCACTATAGTTCAGTATTACTGTGATAACTATCTCAAAAAGAAATTATTTACTGTCTTTTAAAAAAACCCCACCCAACCCTTACATATCAAGACAGTTGTTCAAAATATTAATTTGACACTGTAGAGGTTTAATTGTGGCCCATTGCAATAATAAACTGTCAATTTAATTCTTTGCTATAACATAAAAAAAGTGTATTAAACCCAAGGGGAAATAGACTTTTATCCTAGCTACGTGTTTAGCTGCTATATGATAGATGTTTTTACTCATTACACTCTGTACAACATCCTATAACACAATTATACTGCAGTGTTAAGTACAAAAACATAGCTGAACCTTGCACTTTCATGTTTTATTGTCTTTTAAAATGAGTGGTAGTATTAAATGCAATGATATAAGGGAAAAGAGAATATTTAATGCTGTGATTTTAATTTAGCATTTGGCAATACACACAGATGGTATGGGGTGGCAATGCTGCCATTATTTGAGCAACAGTGTCTGCACGTTAGAGGATATATAAGTCAAATAACATTTGGAACAGTCTATTAAAGATTATGAAATTCAATCAAGGTGTCAACAATCTGACCTTACAAATTAGACATATGGCTATCCTGCTGGGCTGCAGGATGTTTCAAATGGCCTCTGTTGTCCATTAAATGAGATTCTACTAGGCACCAAAAGTAAGACAACTTCTTCCTTCTGTCAGACAAGAAACTGATCATGATACTTCTATGGAATATAATTTTGGCAGCTAAGAAGTATTCAATGCTTTTCTGCTTCTGTAAAATACTTACCTACCTCACCCAAAAGAGCAAGAAAAGCTTTTCAATTTTCTTGCCTACTTCCAGAAAATAATAAAACCCTGCTTACACTGTATTTTACAGTAATGTCTTACCTCATCCCAGATTCAGATCAGTGAATAATGTTCATCATCCTGGACCGCAGTGAAAAGCATAGCCAGTCATTGCATGACCATTACCAGGCTCACATTTCTTTCTCTGAAGATAAGCTGGAATAGCAAAGACAAACAGTAGCTTGTAGCATCTAGGATTTCCTCTTTAGTGCGCGGATTCCTCATACATAATACTTTCAGGGTTTTGTTTTAAAAGGTCAGATGACTATATACTTAGTTTGAACATGCAGTTATTATCGCTCCACACAGAAATTAGGTATTTCCATAACAGCAACCTATGAACAATTTGTTGCTCTAATATTGAAAGGGAAAAAATAAACCAACCCACAACAACCAACCAACCTCCAAGCTAGTAAAGGGATAATGTTTCCAAAAAGGAAATGGTCCAGCTACTTTCATTTATAAGTTGACTTCAAAGCTTAGTGTCGGACCTCGCCGCTGAAAGTTTTACAAGTTATCCACGATACTAAGGTCTGCATATCTTCATCCTTCTACTTCATCTCACAATACTTGCGGTCTGTAACTTTCAATAGCCATTGAATATGGCTTTTAATCTCCCATTTCTATAAAATCTCTCAAGAGTTTCAAGAAAGCCATTTGCTTGATGAGCCATTTATTTCTAGATAGATCTTCATGGAGAGGGCAGCCATGTAGGACACCTTTGAGGAATCTAGTACTTGGTCAGGGAGTTATAATGTATGGAACAGGAGTTTATTGATGAGACATCTAGATACTTAAATGAACCTTTGAACATTTAGGTACCAATCCAACAAGTGCTGAACATTCTTCTATTATTGTCACTGTAAAAGTGAAGATACATGAACAATGACTGAAAATACCCACATACTAATGCAAACATTCAAATCAACACTCCAAGCTTTACATTCAGATACCTCTGTTTTAGAAGTGATTTTTCAATCCCTTCTTCTCAACAGCTCCATAATATTTCCAGCAAAAAGCTTTTCATTTCTACTCTTGCAGATTTTATATGCTTACATAGGTATATGTGTGTATCCACTTTAAATTGTTTTATCCACAGAAAAGCACAAGTATTTATTGGCTTCAAACAGAATTCAGGAGGAACTGAGTAGATTACGAGCTTGGTTCTCAACGCTTTTGACATGGGGCAATTCTTTCATATATACACATCTCAACTCTTTCTTAAGTCTCCACTAAAATTTAGAAACCTATATGCAAAGGTTGTGTCAGGGCAGCATAGAGGACACATATCCTTATGCTACAGAGTTGACAGATTCTGCCTGTGGAGGAATGGATAAATGTAACATGCTGAATGAAAGGCTATTATGAAAGGTAAAACGCTCAGAGTGCAAGTTTAAGCTGATAAAACAAAATCATCTGTCCTCAGACTGGAGAATCTTCTAATAAATGGCATTCTCCAAGAAAACGGGATGCAAGAGAGCATAGAAATAAAATGTCTAAAAACTAAAAAAGAGATAACTGATGTTTCCAAGTCCACATGCAACAGGATTCCTGCCTTGATTTAAAACACATTGACTTTTTGTGTAAAAGTATGTCAACCTCTATCTTTGAAATGGCTACCCCTGCACTCACACCTGTTCAGGTTCAGTCTCTGAAGGGGTGGCTGTGTTTCCCCTTTTCTGAATGAGTTCACAGAAATCATTTGACTTGTATTCTTCAAGGCCTAAATTATTCATCAGTTCGTGAGCTGACAAAAAGAATTTAATTAGGACAAAAACACATGTTGGCTCATTTCCATCAAAGACACAGGGCTTGCTTTGTGAAGATACAAGTATCCTGGAATTCCTCTGATGTATGCCTATGCATAATGCTTAGATTTAAATGTTGATTAATTAAAAAACCAAGATACCTACCTTTGTCATCTCTTCAGCTTAATGCATTTAATTCTCCTGTACACTGGCATTAAAACAAGTCTAAAAAGTAAATTCAAAGGTTAAATTATCTATTATAAGTAAGCAAGCATATCACAGCTTCACTGAGTGGATTAATAACCATGGTAAATTTGGCTTCAAAGGTTTGGTCTTTCCTGTAAGGGAAATTCCTACTTCTAATGTTGGAACACAGATGTCTTTTTGCATCAGATCAGCAGTCTTACTTGGCCATTCTCCCATTATTTGACCATTATACGGTTCTTGAAACATAAAGGGAAAG
>NW_010404016.1:707-1198 GCF_000710305.1 Buceros rhinoceros silvestris | reverse complement strand
TCTTCTCCTTATCTCCTGGGGTTCCGTTTTTTTACATTTTTCATTAGCCAAGGCCAAAAAACAGAAAAAAAAAAAAAAAAAAAAAAAAAAAAAAAGTGCTCTCGTTATTTAGGGTTTAATGTGTATCTATTAAAAAGTATTAACTTATTGACTTGGACAATATCCTGTAGCAGTGAGCTCCACAGCGGAAAAGATTCTGTTTGTTTTAATTTGTTAGTTTTCTATGGTTGCTCTCTTTACTCCATTCTGGGAAAGTCTGATCCCAAAATAAGAAAATGTTATCACCATTAGGTGAGGATATTAGTCAAGTTCTTTAGTCTGTCTACTCAAATTATAATCTTTCTTTTTGCTTGTGTTGATCCATAAACTTTCTCCAAAGAAAATATGACACTTCTCTTTTTCTGGGTTGAATCCTGAAGTTCAGAACAGTGATATGAGATTTTAAGATTCAGAAAATTATGACAGTAACAAATAACAGAAGATCAAATATG
>NW_010404016.1:0-596 GCF_000710305.1 Buceros rhinoceros silvestris | reverse complement strand
AGAGTGTATTTTGGAATTCCTTTGTCTTGCAGAAATACCCAAGGGAGGGCAGATTGGTAACCACTCTTGGATACTATAGTAAAACAGCTCTTTGGCAAATGTGATTTCTTACAGAGTTGCTAGTTCTCTTGAATAAAGGTGCTCTAAAATATTAGAATTGTTACTGGATACTAGCATAGCAGCCACAAACACCTCTGCCTTTTCAGTCGTGTACTTGACTAAGTTACATCCAATACCCATATTTATGCATACACTGTATATGAATTCATTCATAGGATGTAGTAAAAGTTGATGTACTAAAGTTGTTTTGAATACCTTCCTGTTGGGCTACATATGTTTCTTCTCTGTTGGATGGGCGACAGTTCCTTTGCATTGATATCAAACTGCTTTGAGGGTTACCAGTTACAGGTATAATGATTCCAACACTATTTGTAGTGTCGAACAAGAGCAAAGATGTACTTTTGAAATGGAAATACCCTTCTTCTAAGGATAATTTAAATTACTGAATCCATTGTACTTTGATCACCAGTTGGCCTTATAGACAACTTGTATAAATGCTGCTTAAAATAGAAATATTATGAATAGATATAAATATA
>NW_010404015.1:13877-15346 GCF_000710305.1 Buceros rhinoceros silvestris | reverse complement strand
ATAATTCACAGTCTGTAGTCCTCAGGGATCCAGGGGTGTAGACCCTCAGGTTTCACTCCTGGTCGGGCCTAGTGGTCAGCCAGCAGAGTCACAGGAGGGTTCCTTTCGTAACGCTGCCCGGAAGCGAAGAGAGCGATCCGCCCCCTGCCTGCTGCTTTTAAAGACTTCCAACGTAACGTTTCACCTGACTCTCTTAACCAATTAAATGCGGAATTATTGTACTACCTGGAATAATTCTATTTGTCCATTTCCCAAAACAAGGAAGTTTTAGCTCAAACCAGGACAGGTGGGAATACCAAAATCAACCTCTTCAAAAGGCCTAACATGGGCATCTTCGTGAAACAACCGTTCAGAGGACAATAACATGTTCTTTAGACTAAGACTTTGTGGTTAAAACCAGCAGTGTGTGCAAGAGTGCATATTGAATTATTTCATGGTGAAGTTATGCTACTGAGAAACCATAGTTTCAGTTGCTTGTCATTGTAATAGGTAGTAAGTGTTTAATCAAAGTGTTAAGGGAAGCTGGATCTTGTGGACCTTTGACAAATCAGGCAGTGAGGCTAAGCTCTAAGGCATAGGTGCCTGTGTGCACACTTACGTGCATACAGAGATGGACAGTCATGCTGATCAGCACAACAGAGTGCAATACGTTTATCTGCACCCAGGTAAATACCAACAACATATGTGAGCATGAGAGGCCTAATCCCACCTTTCTTCTCACCTGATTGGTATGGATGTTTGCTACCAACACACGCATGGTTCCTCTCCTTCCACAGGCACATCCACATTTGCACATCTTTTGATGGGCTCTAAGTCTACCTAATAAGCATCATCAGATCGTAGGCTTAGCCTTTACATCAGTCCTAGGATGAGAGCTTGGTCTGTGTGCGTGTGGGTCTTCTCCTGAGTTCAGCTTCAGTTGTGAATTGCACACCCACCCTCCCAAAGAGAGCATAAACATTCCCTAGCAAGAGCTAGGGAAGGAGTTTAATAAGAAGGCAGAACAACTATGCTGATGAGGAAACAGCTGTATCCAGAAAAGCATACTGACTGAAGCTTGTTGAAGTGATACCACCCTCTTTTATATTCCCATTTCTATTCCACTTTCCCAGAATTGTTGCACCCACCCAATTTGATCTTTTCACCTTTTCTTTGGAGACAAAATAAGATGCAAAAGCTCATGGGTCAAGATAAGGAAAGACACATAGATTGCGAAGTGCCATTATGGGTAAAACAGCCTTGATTTGAGGAAAATTAATTTAATTTATTGACAACTAAAAATAGAGTAGGATAGTAAGAAAAAAAGAAAAAACTGAAAACAACTTTCTCCTCCTTCTTTCCAGGCTCAACTTCATTCCTTTTTTCCCAACTATTCTACCTCCTCCCCGTTAACAGCACAGGGGGATGAGAAATAAGACTGTGGTCCTTTCATAACAATTTGTCTCTGCCACTCTTTCTTCCTCATGCTC
>NW_010404015.1:0-13768 GCF_000710305.1 Buceros rhinoceros silvestris | reverse complement strand
CCCTGCTCTAGCATGGTGTCCTCTCCACAGGAGACAGTCCTTCATGAATTTCTCCACTGTGGGCCCTTCCCACTGGCTGCAGATCTTCACAAACTGCTTTAGCATAGGTTCTTTCCATGGGGTTCAGTCCTTCAGGAGCAGACTGCTCCAGCATGGGTCCCCCCTGGATCACAGATCCTGACAGAAAACTTGATTCTGCATAGGCTCCTCTTCAACAGCCAGTGCTCCTACACGGGCTCTCCATGGGCTTCAGCTTCCTTCAGGGCACAAACACATCCTCCAACGTGGGGTCCTCCATGGGCTGCAGTGTGGATATTTTCTCCACCATGGACCTCCATGGGCTGCAGGGTGACAAACTACCTCACCATGATCTTCTCCAGGGACTGCAGGGGAATCTCTCACGCGACACCTGGAGGATGTGGGAGAGCTGTCCCCCTCTCTCTTCTCTCACCTTCGTGTTTGCAGGGTTTTTTTATCTCACTCCTCTAAGGGCTGCTGCACAGCATTTTAAAATCTCCCTTAGATACAGTGTTGCAGCGGTGCCACTCCCTTGGCTGAGAGGCTCAGCTGCGCCTTGCGGTGGGTCTGTTGGAACTGGCTGGATCCAGCTGGGACCAGCTGTTTATGACACAGGGCAGCCCTGGCCTTTCCTCACGGAGGCTGCACTGTAGCCCTCCACTATCCATACATGGGGACTGTCACCTTGTACTGTAACTTCTGAAAAAATAATAGTTAAAAAGTGGTTTAGAATTGGCCTTCTTGGATAACCTGAATCTGTTTCTCACAATATTTATGACATGTGCAATCTAAGTGAGATGTCATTACAAAATCTCATATCATTTTTGCACGGATGAGGATTATTGACCTTAGTTTACTTTAACAGAACTTTCAGTAGTGAATAGCAACAGCTAAAATTGTTGAACTGTTGAATAGAACTGTATTCAGTTGTAAATCTCCTTGAATACTTACCATAGATTTAAACCATATGAAACATTTCTGCAAGGAAACCTACTTTATGGATAAGGTAATATTGTGTTTATCTAAGGTTCACTTACAGTAATATCACATACATAAAATATACAAAAAAAGTTGAAGTTCAAAATTAACTCAGAATTAATTCATAAACCATAAAATAGCATTCCAAAACACTGAGGTACAGATACACTGGTTGTATAAATGTATACATGCATAATTTTATTAGTACCTGTTGAGAACCTGGTTCTAGTTATCCAAAAGTTTTGGGTAGATCATTCCTGTAACAGGAACGCATTTGATCAGCTAGCAAAGATGTTACTGAAGAACGTGTGATTTTTTTTTTTTTTTAAAAGACTTTCTACCTCAAGTAAACTGAAAACACTTTTATAGTTAAAGTAAAATATTTTTCCTTTATGCATATTTAAGAATTTTGTCTATTTTGGTTTTCATATGACTTGTTTAGTCTTCTCTTGAGAACTTTGTTTTGAAAGTTTCAAACTAGTTAATCTGTACTGGAAAGCCATTGATACTCATCAACTAGATCTTTGGTTTGGTCAGTGTCATTTAAAGCTTTTCAGATTTTCCTTTTGAAGTCTGTCAGAACAAGAATTTCCCTAATGCAGAAGCCTCTGAAGAAAATTGTGAGGCTATAGATTACAGCCGCTGTTTAAGAGCTACTACCGAACATCCGCCCTCCTCCCCCACCCCCTCTTCCCCCAAACTTAGGCTCATCTAACTTAACCTAGAAAGCCCCCAGAAGAAAGCACTCAAAGCCAATTAAAATTACATTGATTCTTAATGACTGTACATGACAAGGAAACAAAATGTGACCTGAAGTATGATGAACATGGAGAAATACGAACATGGAGAAAGAGCAGTAAATGTTCCAGATGGATCAATTCCAGTGGTGTTTATAGTGAGGATAGGGATAAGAAAACAAACTGAAAAAAATATTTATCCGTTCTGCATGTATATTTACCAAAAAAATGCTATCCAATCAAGGAACAGTAAAATATATGGGATCTGTTTTTTCTTGGGTTTTTTTTTCAATTAAAAATAGTCAGCACAGCACTGATTTTTTTTCAAGAAGTGCTAGATGAAAAAAATTTTTAAAGAATCTGGAGAGAATTTGCAATGACCACTTCATAAAAATATTTGCAGATAATTTTTCTGTTTTGAACATAAAACCAAGCTTATCACAGCTCTAAGTTGTCCAGATCTTGTTATTTCATGGTAGGCTCCATTGCAAATGAGAAATGAGATTTATCCCAGAATAAATAGGAGGAACTTGTGTTACTATTGCAGGCTTCACTTCAGGCTTCAGTCCAACATTCAGTGATTTTGTATGGAATAAAACCAGGGTAAGGGATTACTACTTTTATCTTTGAACATGAACATTGGATATGGCCATTAAAGCAGCACGTGCTACCAATGTTATAATTGAAAAGAACTAAATTCTATTTCATACCAACAATATTGCTGTAATTCGATATTAATAATAAATAGCTAAGAAGGTATTTTATATATACACGTTTGTGTATGTGTGCACGTACATGCTTCTAAACACCATTAGTATGTAAAGGGAGCTATCAATGACATTACAGCAAGAATATGTGTAAAAGTGAATAGTCACAAAAGTGTAGCATGGAACTCTGACATTAAAAGATAACAGAGGCACAGAAAATGCAGAAACAGAATGATAACAGCATCCCCAGGGCTATTCACACAACCGACCAATTACTGATGCAGAATTACGTGACAGACAAAAGAATCTGCTCACATTAGATAGCAGAAGAGGGCTTGTTCTAAATGTGTATATACACCAGAACCAGCTAGTTGTTCTTGCACCATGATTCAAAATCAGATAAACGGAACTAATCAGAACTAATATCAGAACTGATCAGTGCTATACGAAATGTCCTATATTGTACTACTACATACAGACATATTGTTTTATTATCACAAAAGGGAACTCATTTAAGGTTTTGTTAGTTGCGTTTGAGTAGTCTGGCTACCAGCCTTCAAGGACTGGTTGGTAAATCTGAGTGCAGCAGTAGCTGAACCCTGACTTACGCTGCTTGGGGGAAGTGGGATGAAGAACACCAGAGAAGAAAAGCAAATTTATAATATGGCAGGTGTGGCTTTTCCATTACTCTATGCTTGGGTCCACACTGAGTTTGCCTCTACAAAATCTAATAGTCTCCACACACACTTAGTTTTGCACAGGCTCTTATGGCATGGCTGTGACCCTGACAACAATTTGTTCTCCTACAACATCTGAATTGGTAACTGCCTATAGAAACACAGCAAACTGACTCTTAGCTAGATCTACAGTACTATATAGCCTCCCGCAATTATCCCTAGAACACAAATATTGAAATCTGAGAGAGCAAGGCACACCCCCCCAAAAAAAACCCAAAATCAAAACCAGCTACCTAGATACAGAGTTCTGTGCTTAGGTGACAAGAGCCTTTCAGGACTGAGCTTTGGGTCATTTGTCTATTGTCAAAGGAGCTAGCCATGTTTTTTCGCTTACATGTTGCAATAGGCAATGCCAGAAGTTACTGCTTTCAGCTTAGGACAAAGTCTCACAGGCATGTAATAATGGCGACAATGTTACGACTACTATTATCAGCACTTAGAGTTTCTCCCTCCTGCGTATTTTTAAACAAGCAAGCCACTTGGAGTTTAAGGAAGAGAAAACATTATTGCTGAGATTGAAAGAAAAGATTTGGGACTTGGATCTCTGCTATGATGTATGTCTGACATCTGGAGATGCTGGGATTTCTGAGGAGAAGAATTAGCATGTCCCTGCTGTGAGCCCTACATGAAGGGGCTCAGCCCTTTTTAATGCATCTGCAGTTGAGGTGCCTGATATCGAATTCTGGATTCTAACATGCGACCAGAGTGCTAAAATGTTAAAGACTGCTAAAACCCAGCAAAATTAAATCTCCTTGTAGGTTGATTTTGATCTGGATAAGGATTGGACTTTTAGGGATATTTCAGTGTCTGTCTCCCCAAAAGTATTATAAGCTAATTTAACAAATAGATCTATCAAGTTGAACTGTCATCATATTTGCTATATAGACTTGATTGTGTGCCAGTGTGCGTATTAAAAAAAAGAAATAACAGGATGTATTCTAAATTATAATTTCTTCTGAAACTTTTCAACACTATTTCAGAGCAAAGGTACATTTTGCTCTGGGTGTTTTTGCATTCAATAAATATACATACAGAGGTCTTCATTAAGAAAGACTATTTTATTCTTGAAAAAGACCTTGACATGTCTTCCAAAATGAATAATCTATAACCATTTATAGCAGGAATAATCCCATTTTATATAACTGAAGGTTATAGTCAAACTCATCTTAGCTGTAGATACTAGAGAATATGTTTTTGTGATATGTTCTGATACTGATACTCAGAATCGTCATTCTTTGAAAGAGTGAATACCAATAAAGGCATTAGTGTGCATGTTTTCACAAGCAGTTTGTTTAAGACAGCTTTGCTGAGTACCACAGATAAAAATTAAGCTATTGGTGTTCACATGAATTTCAGTAATTTTGAGACTATATTAATGGGCATTATAACCTTCTTTAGTTAACCGATAATGACTATGTTGAGTCCTTAATGATTAATATTTATATCATTCCAGTAGCAGATTGTGCAGACAGAG
Organism: Buceros rhinoceros silvestris; assembly: GCF_000710305.1. Lineage (NCBI taxonomy): Eukaryota > Metazoa > Chordata > Aves > Bucerotiformes > Bucerotidae > Buceros > Buceros rhinoceros. The sequence continues at coordinate 9,117 of NW_010404015.1, read as the reverse complement.
CTGCAGAAAAGATGTTAGAACTTGAACAAAATTGCCACTTCCCTTTTTTAATAATAACTTTTTTTCCCCACACAGAGATTCAAACATTTGTAACTTCAGAAGTTGTCTTGGTGAAATGCCTAGGTTGAAGGTAATAACACTTCTTGATTTCTTCCCAAATGATCATCATTATGGGAAAACCAAGAAGTTTAAGTTCCTCTGAAAGCATTACTGAGTTTGCCCACTTTGCCCATTGCTTATGTCAGGACAGGCAGGTCGCATCCACATTGTTACACAGTACAACTGAATAATGAAGAATAAAGAACAGCAAAAGGCCAGATGCTACAGTTTTGTATGCTACAGGAACATTATACAGCCAGTTGTGTTGAATAAATGCGGGGTGTTTTTATAACACTATTGTTCTTCCATGTGCTTGGTCCTTTATGCGCATAGCTGAACAATATACAAGCATGTGTGACAACTAATCTATGTGTGTACCAGTTCTGTGCACTTTCAACAACAAAAAAAGGGGGGGTAAATTAATCAGGAAACTTTGCAGCTGGAATCCTTCATTCCATTCTAAACTGAGAATTCTAACAAATATTGACAATATTAAAATTTCATTCTCTTATTTCTTTATACAAAAGCAATGGGACAAATCCTAGCAGGTTCTGAGTGTTTCCCATCTGGCAGACCAATCTATGTTCTTAAAATGTAAGAAATAGTGTTTTTCAGCGAGTTACAATACCAATAATAATGATATTAGCATATACTTTTCAGCGAGAATTGTTTGTTAAAACTATAGGCAAAGACAGTAGCAGTAAAATGTGACAGCCACAGTCTGAACAGAATACTTTTTTGGTGCATTAAGTTACTGTACTTATGAATATGTGTTCCTCTTTCCATCTATTTCCTCAATCAAGCCGTGCACAACAAAATTCCAAGGGAAAAAATCTGAAGGAAAATGATGCAAAATGGCATGAAGTGTAAAACCAGGTGAAGCTACTATTAATTAAATGGAAGTCATAATCAGTGCGAAAGTGGATTTCTGAGTTCGGGGAACAATACGAACTTCTTTGTTAACTTTTGCCACAGTATGCAGTGAAGGATGTACAATAAACCTGGCTAACTGAAGATGTATTATGGTGATTTTAAAATTAATTGTAATTAATTTTAATTAATTTCTTGCCAATAATTTTATACTGTAACAGTTAAATCAGTAAATGGTAACAGAGATTTCCAACTGATTTGATATCATATTATTTGATTGGTGTGAAAGTTGTTACTGTAAAATATTGGGTGACTGGATGTATCCAGCATATGAAAAGGAAAATGTTATATAATTCCAAAGCCTTAAAATTCCTACCATGCCTGCAAAACTTCTACAATTGAAATTTAAGGTACCTTTCACAAATTTGAATCAGATTTGAATTGCTAATTATATTTCAATTGGACTCCATTTTAATGCAATTGTTAATGCAAACAAAAAATGATTACTTAAGAAATGCATATTCCAGAGATTGGCTGGTCAAATAAAGCCAGTAATAGACTTATATACATGATCAGTGACACAATAAACTGGTATTTAATTGGGCATAGACTTTCTTCAACCTCTGTCTCCTTTGTCTAAATCAATACTATCTTCAAGACTGTTGTTGTCTGATGAAAAAGTGTTAGTGTTGTGCATTTGACGTGATCTATCCTATTCTTAATGAACAAAAGGGAATCACAGATTATGCATTTGTGTATACTTGAAAAGAAGGAACTCTCTTGTCAGCGTCATTTCTGTAGTAATTAGCTACAAGCTGGAATTCCTGGATTCCTTATCTAAACTGAGTAATGGCTAAGCAGCTGATTATTAAACGGTGAGGCATACAAGATTTTAAAGAAGGACTCTGTATTTTAGGTAATTGAAACCTTTTGGAATAACAATACTTCACATCAAAATATAGCCATTTTAGAGCATGACAATGAAGCATTGGTGGAAGTGGTTTCACAAAAAATAAGATAAAATCTGTCATTTGCAATAATTATTGCCTTAAAGTTTCTGCTCAGGCTTGATGAAATCAAAGAAAGAAAGATGTCCGGTTTTTTAAAAGTCCTAATCATCATTAAAAGAAAAGAGGCCCAGTTCTGCACTCGTTACTTTGTTCCCATTTTTCAAGAGTGTGTGAATTTTTCCTGACTGGGAAATCAGCATTTGGCTGGTATTCTTTAATGACTGCACAGGAGCATAGTTTATCACAAAAAGGTCTGTAATGACTAAAGTCATTACATTAACATTTTGCTAATAACTTTAGATATATCACTTCTATTTAATAATTCTAATCAAATAGTGATATTGCAAAGTCTGCAATTTCAGCTTTATCTGCAATACTCTAGTTTAGGCAACCAGTAGTTTCCAGGAAACACAATGAATATTAAGTTTTCAGCTTGTGCTGGGACTTCTAATATGTTCTATCTTTTGGGGAGGCATCAGACCAGTGCATTTATCCTCAATTAGCAGAAATGTCAGTTGGTGGATAAAATGATGATGCTAATCAAAATTCAATAATCCCTTCTTATTATAAAGGATTGTCAGTAGGGAACTGAAATTTACCAATAAGGTTGCTCAGCAAGAAAGTACTTGTTATTAGAGAGCGTAATTTACTTATAATGCAAAATAAACTTGGATTTTGGCAAATTAACATGCTATTCACTTTCAATTCTACAGAAGCTTCAAAATATCATTGGGAATTTATAGGTACAAATTACAGAATTGTTTTATTTGGAAGAGACCTTCAAGGTCATCCAGTCCAACCATTAACCCTGCACTGACGGGTCACCACTAAGCCATGTCCCTAAGCACCACATCTACATATATCTTTTAAATACTTCTGTCCTGGTTTAAGATAAACAGAGTTGGTTTGTTTGTGATGGACACATCAAACAGCCAATTAGTGTATTCCTGCCATGTACATCAGTGCAACTCACTTGTGGAGTTTTTTGGCGGGTCACTGTTTCTTTAAAAATGGTGACAATTTTGGTTGTGGCAGGGAACAGTGGAGGCTGAGAGCAAAGAATGGATCAAACTTAGAAACTTTAATGAAAACTTTTCTCATGCTTGTGAAAGCAGGAGGGGTGGATTTTGTTTCCTTGTTTTATTTAATTTTTGTATAGGTTATGCAGAGAGGCAAGGGATGGAATGTTGTGTTGTAGGGTTAAGGCTCCAGAGGATGGAGTGGGGCTGCCCGTCCTTGTTTAGCTGTGAAAGGAGGTAGCGTGGAGGAAGGGTACCGACCCCTGTAAGTGGCTTTACAAAACGCAGCCCTGGCTCCAATTTCGTGCCCGTCCCTGGAGCCAAGCCGTGTCAATCAACGCCTCTTGGAATAACACTATAAAAAGAGTCTCGACCATGTTTCTTTTGGTGCCCATTTTTCAGTTCAGGAAGAGACAACTCCTGAAGCAGTCACCTCGGTGACAGGAGCTTATCTTCACTACTGCTGGGACAGTAAAGATCTTCTGAGCAGCAGCTAGACTTTTTACTTTGCTGATTACTGGTGAGGGTGGAAAGAAGAGGCACTGGGAGGCAGGAACCTGGAGTTACCCCCAACCCTGCACTGAGAGTAACTGCTGAGAATGGAGGAAAAGAAGGGTCAAAGCACTGAAAATGAAGGCCCTGCTGGAATTTGGAGAGAGACCCAAAACGTCCCCTGGAAACCTGGTGACTCTTAAGTTTTGCAGCCGGGCAGAGCACAGAGCTGGAGCCTCTGGCCTGAGGGAAACATACTCCCCTCCCGCTGCCCCATGGATTGGAAAGCGGTCATGCAGAGCCGTGTCCTGTGGGAGCAAGAGAGAGAATAAGTACATGAAAGAAAGTTTGTCCAGACAATCAACTTGGAACTTAATGCAAGAGGTTACAAGAACTGCACCTTCTCTGCTCCTGTTTCACCCCACTGCCTCCAGTGAGGACCACATATGAGGGTTCATAGTAAGTGGGGAGGAGGTGTGTGGAGGGAAGTTATATGTATTTATGTATTTAAGATACTGGTCTCCCTTTCTATCTCTCCTAACCAAATTTAAGTGATGATTAGTTGTTTTCATTATTTTGAAATAAACTAAATTTCATTTTCCCCTATTCAAGCCTGCTTTTCTTTGCCCATGGCCATAAGTGGTGTGTTAAGCCCTTCATTCATTTCCCAGCTCAAACACTTTACTTTCTTTTATTTACCTCTCAGAGGAGACAAACACCTCCTGAGCAAATTGTCGTTTTTGCTGCCTTTTGGTTCTTTCAGATAGTGACATCGTCCAGGGATGGTCACTCTATCACTTCCCTGGGCAGCCTCTTCCAATGCTTCACAGCCCTTTTGGTGAAGAAATTTTTCCTAACATCCAGCCTAAAACTTCCCTGGTGCAAATTAAGGCCATTTCCTTTTGCCCTATCCCTTGCTACTTGGGAGTACAGACTGACCCCCACCTTGCTACAACCTGCTTTCAGGTAATTGTAGAAAGTCGTGATGTCTCCCCTCAACCTCCTTTTTTCTCAAGGCCTGCGGCCCCAATTCCCTTAGCCACTCCTCACAGGACTTGATCTCTGGACCCTTCACCAGCTTCGTTGCCCTTCTTTGAAAATGCTCCAGTACCTCAATGTACCTCCAGTACCTTCTTGTAATGAGGGGCTCAAAACTGGACACAGCATTCAAGGTGTGACCTCACCAGTGTTGAGCACAGGGGGACAATCACTTCCTAAGTGCTGCTGGCCACACCATTGCTGATACAAGCCAGGATGCTGTTGGGCTTGGCCACCTGGGTGCTCTGACAGCTCATGTTCAGCCAGCTATCGACCACAACACCCCAAGGTCATTTTCTGACAGGCAGCTTTCTGGCCACTCTTCCCCAGGGCTGTGGCCTGGTAGAGAGTTGTTGTGACCCAGGTGCAGGGCCCAGTACTAGGCCTTCTTGAACCTCATACAACTAGCCTCAGTCTACTCATTCAGCCTGTCCAGAAACCTCTGTAGAGCCCCCCTAGCCTCAAGCAAATCAACACTTCTGCCTAACTTAGTGCCGTCTGTGAAGTTACTGAGGGTGCACTCAATCCCCTCATCCAGATCATTGATGAAGATGTCAAAGAAAACAGACCCCAATACTGAGCCCTGGGTAACACCACTGGTGACCAGCCACCAACTGAATTTGACTCCATTCACCACCACTCTTTGGGCCTGGCCATCCAGCCAGTTTTTTATCCAGTAGTGAGGAATATGCCCATCCAAGCCATGAGCAGCCAGTTTCTACAGGGCAATACTGAGGGAAACAGTGTCAAAAGCTTTACTAAGTTTAGATAGATATTAGTAAGGCTTTAGAAATATGCATACAAACATGCATATGAAATACACATGCATATTAGAAAGAAGCATATAAAATAAAAGACTTCTTAATTTAAGAAATTTTTTGTGTATTTGTTGTTTGTTTGTTTTGACAACTATTAATGTTATCCTTGGGAAGTTCTTAAGTGCAGAGCATCCCTTTCCCTGAGGTCTATAACTTGTGATGATATTTTCATTCAGAAATTATTCACACTGAGATCAGCTGCAAAATTTTTATCAACTTAACTAGGGAATACTGCAAATGAAAACATGCCTTTCCAGTAATATTGTTTAAAAATGGTATTGAAAGTGAAATATTTAACTTTGAAATCTACATTTTTAAAATTTTATCAAAGTTTTATCGAATTTTGATTTTGGCTCAGAAATACACATATTTTCATCAACGACATAGACAGCCGGATTGTCCTGGCTTAGGATTTCATGTGGTTTCAGCAACAGAGGAGGAAAGGCTGACTCACCTTCATTATCACCTGCCTTGACTCTCAAGTACTCATTTTGTTTTCTTCTCCTGGAAGAGATAAAACAATTTAGTCACCTGCCAGGCCAAAATGTGAACAGAGATCAAGTGCAACCCTGTTGGGGGGGGCTCTCCCCAACTGTTAAGTTCACTAGTTGCAGTGGTAAATCACATGTTGTGAATAGTCGGGGCGGACAATGCGACAACAGCTTGTGTGCGCACAAAGCCTTTATTGAAATACAACTGCAGCAAACTGCTGCGGCACCTACACACTGCAAATTGCAACTGCCTAGTTTCTCTCTTATGGCATAGATTTATAATGTTCTGTGGAGTGTTATGATTACGTGCTTTTCTTGGATTGGTTTCAAGTTCACTGTCCTGCCCAGAGATGAGCGGCTTTCCAATCACCCATTGACACAACCTCTCTGTCTCCTCCTAAATAACACACCTCCTGCTGTTGACTGACAGCAGGCTTACAGGGCTGCTTCCCGGATCGGCCAGGGGGTCACGCCCACACATCCCCACCAAGGTGAGTGGTGCAGTGGACATGCCAGAGGGATGGGATGCCAACCAGGGGGACCTGGACAAGCTGGAGAAGTGGGTCCATGGAGGGACCCACTTCCCATGGAGGGACCTCAGGAGGTTCAACAAGGCCAAATACAAGGTCCCGCACCTGGTTCAGAGCAATCCTCAGTTATCAATACAGGCTGGGGGATGAAAGGATTGAGAATAACCCTGTGGAGGGGTGTACTGGTGAATGAAAGGCTGGACATGAGCCGAAAATGTGCCCTAGAGGCCCCAAAAGCCAAGCATATTCTGGGCTGCATCAAAAGAAGCACAGCCAGCAATTCAAGGCAGGTGATCCTGCTGCTCTACTCTACTCTGGTGAGACCTCACCTGGAGTACTATATCCAGCTCTGGAGTCCTCAGCACCAGAAAGACATGAACCTATTGAAAGGGTCCAGAAAAGGGCCACAAAAATGATCCCACAGTATGGAGCACCTCTGCTATGAGGACAGGCTGAGAGAGTCGGATCTTTTGAGACTGGAGAAGAGAAGGCTCTGGGGAGACCTTATTACGGCCTTCCAGTACTCAAAGGGGGCTTGTAAGAAAGATGGGGAGAATATTTTTAGCAAGGCCTGTTGCAGCAGGACAAGGGGTGATGGTTTTCAACTAAAAGAGAGAAGATTTAGACTAGGTATAAGGAAGAACTTTTTTACACTGAGGGTGGTGAAACACCAGACCGGGTTGCCCAGAGAGGCAGTAGATGTCCTATACCTGGAAACATTCTGGGTCAGGTTGGATGGGGCTCTGAGGAACCTGATCTAGTTGAAAATGTCCCTGCTTTCTGCAGAGGGGTTTAGACTAGATGATCTTTGAAGATCCCTTCAACCCGAAGCATTCTACGATTCTATGATTCTGTGATTCTATGATAACAGAATAATGACAGTGAGGATAATGAAGTTTGATCCAACTGACATTTCCTGATCAATAACAATAAATAGCAAAATATTAAGAACTTCAAGAGCATTCAATAAACTGTCATATTATTTTTACTCTACAAACAATACCTTTTGAAATGAAAATACATTGCTTTTATTAAATCCAGTATTATGATTAAATTTATTGCCAGAGCATCCTTAAGGAGAGATTTAAGAAGTTATATTCCAGTACATAGCTTGATCCTTAATTATTCCATTTGAAATTGAACCTACCTCTTCAATAGACAAGGACATCCTTCCAGTGGAGACATTAAAAGGTAAAGAATTAGAGTGTCCTCAATCAAGGACAACAACTGATTTAAATTTAACAGAAAATACAAAATGAAGTTTGGCATTAGCATTTCATTACAGGAATAGTGTATTCCTAAATTTTACCAGTCTTCATTACCTGATCCTGTTTTGATTTTTTATAATTTTGCCAAAGTAAATTTGTCTGCTATTGATTTCTGAGAAGCAATAAAGAGGTTTGATTCTTGGCTTAGGAACTAAGGCTTAGGAACTAAGGCTTAGGAACTTTTCAAGTGTGGAACGTGTATTTACTTTGTTCACATTATCTGTGGTTGTCTGTCAGATCAACAAGGTATATAATTCATAGTCTAATAAGACTTGTATTTAGACACAGTGCATTCTTCAAATACTACTTGTCTTTAAGAAACCATTTTTTCATCGGTCTACTTAGTTGCTAGTGCTGTTACGATAGGATCATGGGATCACATAGGAAAAGGAGGACAAGAGATCCCCAGTTCAGCTTCTCCCTTAGGCAGGGTCAGCTGTGAACTCAGACCAGGATGCTCAGAGCTGTGCCCTGACAAGGCTTGGAAATAGGCAAGGATGGAGCCTGCACAGCCTTCATGGGTACCTGTGCCACTGTCCTGTCCTGCCTTGTCCTCCAAGGGAAAAGGATCTCCTTTTCTCTGTCCTGAGCTGCTCTTTCCGTTTCATCTTCCCACCACGCACTGCTGTGAAGAGCCTGACTCCAACTCCTCAGTCACTTCCCTGTAAGTGTTGGGAAATGTAATGAGCAGTCCTTCCCTCCCTCACCTAAGCCAGCTCTTCTGCAGGCTGAATAAGCCCAGTCCCTGCAGCCTTTCCTCACAGGGAAAGTGCTTCAGCTCTCTGAGCATCCTGGGGGTGCCTTTCCTATCGTGGGTTCCCAAAACTGGATGTAGTATTTTAGATATGTCCTAATGAGTGCAGAGTAAATGGAGACAATCACTTCCCTCAACTGTATTCATATAGCCCTGGATATTGTTTGCCCTCACTGCTGGCAGGGCACGCAGCTGTCTCATGTTCAACTTGTTGCCTACCAGGAGCTCATGGCTTTTTCCACAGAGCTCCTTCCTAGAGAACATAAAAGCAAAGAATTAGAAAGAATTATCATCATTTCTCGAGAGGAGCTGCATTTCTCGAGAGGAGCTGCTCGGGGAGGAACCGCGTGGCAACTGGAGCGACAGATCCAGGCGCTCCAGGAGCTACTCGGAGAGGAACAGCGTGGTAACGGGAGCGACAGAGCCAGATAAATTAAGGGGAATTCGGCGGTTTTCCTTTGAAGGGGAAGCCCCCCTGGTTGTGCTGAGTCACACCGGAGCTGGCAGCTCTCGCGGGAGGAGGGGATGAGGCGGCGGGCGTTGCCAGGGTAACGGCGATTACACCCGGAGCTATAAAAGAAACCCCTAGGGAGCGCAGCGACCAGGAGCGCTGCGAACAGAGCGGGCAAACAGGGTGTGGCGCGTCAGTTTGCGTGGCAGTTCGCGTGGAAGGGCGCGTCGGAAGGGCACTGAGGCACTGCGTACCCAGGTCGGTGAGCAATGGTGTC
>NW_010404014.1:0-5576 GCF_000710305.1 Buceros rhinoceros silvestris | reverse complement strand
TTTAGTTATTAAACAGTTCTTATCTCAACCCATGAAAGTTTGGATTTTTTTTTCCAATTCTCCTCCCCATTCCGCTATGAATGGGGAGGAGTGAATGTGTGGCTGTGCGATGCTTGGTTGCCGACTGGGGTTAAACCACCACAGCCTTTTTTGGCACCCGCTGTGGGGCATGAGGGGTTGAGGTAACTACAGATCTGAAACAAATTGAAGTATTGGTGTAGCAGTCGTTGCTTACAATGTTGATTCACTCGCTCTCAAAGATGGTGTGGTTGCTTTTAAAGTTCCATTGTGTAATACCTTACCTGCATGACATGCTCCCTGCTCTGCTGTTCATCGCCTTTGGGAACCAGGCGAGGGGTATCACGCTGTTGCTCTTCGTAATGCTGACGTGCATGAAAGAAGTGCTGGTCGTGCAACTCATCAGGTATTTGCCCGCAGCACTGCCGTCACCTCTGAACTGCCGGAGCCATCTATCGGAAACATTAATAATTACATCTGTTAACTTTTCTGCTCGGATGGGGGAGACATCTTCATACTTCGGGTGCCATCTCCTGGAGACTGCTAATAATTACACTGCTAACCTTTTCTCCTCGTGCCAACTTACGAGGAGGCATCTTTCCGCCTCTTTCCGCATCTTCCCCTTCTTTGCCAAGCTAATTACAACACCCTCTGAGAATTTTGAAAGTTTTAAATATCCTTGGGTTGTTGAAACCAGTATGGTTCTATTACTAGGAAGCAGCATGCTCCTGAATGTGGTTCAAGTCCTGTTTAGAGTTAGACAACTCTTTAAAAATACCACCCAGAGATCAACCTCCATAACAGGCACTGTGGCTACTCTGACCCCACAACAGGTGATGCAATTGAACCAGAGAATCAACTCAACTGGTGTCAGTATCAGTCACCCCTATGCAAAAGAATAAATATTTTAAAATCAGTTCACTTATTGAAGGATGAAGATGAACTAGGGCCATCGCAAGAACAGGAGGAAGAGGCAGAACCAGAGGTAATCACCTGATCCCTGGCCCTGAGTGAGCTCTGAAAGATGCAAAAGGATTTCAGCCATTATCCAGGCAAGCATGTTATCACCTGGCTGCTTCGATGCTGGGATAAAGGGGCTAGTAGCTCAGAATTAGAGGGTAGGGAAGCCAAGCAGCTGGGATCCCTGTATAGGCAGGGGGGCACCGACAAAGCAGTCGGAAAAAAGACACAAGCCCTCAGCCTCTGGAGGTGGCTTCTGTCAGGCACGGGAAAAAGGTCCCCCTTCAAGGAAGAAATTTTATATGTCTTTCAGGTAAGTGGACCACCACAAAGAGAAGTATCCAGTACTTGAGGGAATAAGTTGTGTGGCAGGTGGTTTATTATGACCCAGACAATGTGCAGTTACCCACAGATCCAGATGAAGTCCAATGCACACAACCCATGTGGCAGAAGATTTTATGAAGTGCACAATCATCACATGTCAAAGGAATGGTAATAATGGACTGGAAAGATGAAGAGACACCATAGTGGATGATGTGGCTCAACAACCCCAGTGCTATGAAGAAATTCTTTCTTTCTCCCTTGTCAGAAGAAGTTGCCAGACATACTGAGAAACTGTCCCGAGAGTTCCAGTGATTCGAGTATAAGTTCTGCCCCCATCTGTATGACCAGTATTTCAGCTATTAGGAGTAAGCATTCCTTTGCTCAAGACAGAGCAGGTTACCCTACGGTTTTATGGTGGGATCATGCAGACGATGTGAAGAACTTGGATGGAAAACCTACCTCAATCCTAGAGGCATGGGTGCGTGAGTTGCAAGACAAAAAACAATCACAAATGGGGCTTCTTCCAGGAGAATTGCTGCTTCAGTCTCCTATGAGCGGTTTCCCAGACAGAGTGAAGGAAGGGCTGATCCTATGGAAGAGAATTCTAGTCCGTTTTTACAAGAAGTGAGTATGACCAGCACTAGAGGGGCCTTGCCTGCAGCCATGTGGAGGAGAGCAAAAACTGGGTTTAGTGGACTGTGTGGATCTGATGGCCTGGGTCATCAGACCTGCAGGAGCATAAGGCCCTAGCGGATACTGGTGCACGATGTACCCTAATGCCATCCAGCTATAAAGGGACAGAACCTATTTGTATTCCTGGTGAGACGGGAGGTGGATCTGAACAGCTTGCTGTATTGGAAGTTGAAATAAGCCTGACTGGGAATGTTGGCATAAACACCCCACCGTGACTGGACAGAGGCCCTGGATCCTTGGCATAGACAGAGAAAATTGAAGAGTTTTCCACACTGCCGAGTTTCTCGGAGGACCCTTCTGTGGCGGGTTTGCTGAGGGTTGAAGAATACCAGACGTTAATCATTATTACAAGAGTGTGCTGGTGGCAATATTGCACCAGCTGAGATTTACTGATCCCAATCCAGAAGCTGACCTATCAATTGGAGAGACAAGGATTGATCAGCAAGACACATTCACCCTTTAACGACTCCACGTGGCCAGTGCGAAAGTCTAACAGAGAGTGGAGACTGAGACCAGACAACTATGGTCTGAATGAAGTTACGCCGCTGCTGAGAGCTGCTGTGCTGAATGTTAGAACTTCAGTAGGACCTGTTGAACAGTCAAAGGCAGCGAAGTGGTACACCACAACCGACAGAGCCAGTGCATTTCTCTCAATACCCTTGGCAGCAGAGTGGAGGGCACAATTTGCTTTCACCTCACTGGGCGTCCTGTACATCTGGAATCGACTGCCCCAGGAGTGGAAACACAGCCCCACAACTTGCCATGGACTTGCCATTGCACTGGAAAAGAGTGAAGCTCCAGAACACCCACAATATATTGATGGCATCATCCTAGGGGGCAACAAAGCAGAAGTTTTTGAAAAAGGGAAGGAAATAATCCAATTCCTTCCGAAAACCAGTTTTCCCAGAAAATAAAGTAAGGTTAAGGGACCTGCAAAGAAAAGCCACCTTTTAGGAATAAAATGGTAAGATGCATGTTGTCGCAACCCAACAGACGTGATCAACAAGATGGCAGCCATGTCTCCAGTGACTAGTCAAAGTGAAACACGGGCTTTCTTAGGCCTTGTGGGTTTCTGCAGAACGCATATTCCAAATCTCAGCCTGATTGCAAGCCCTCTCTATTTAGTGACTTAGAAGAACAATTTGAAATGGGGCCCTGAGCAGTGACAAGTCTTTGCACAAATTAAACAGGAGACTGTTCATGCAGTAGCCCTTGGGCCAGTCTGGGCAGGACAAGATGTTGAAAATATGCTCTACACCACAGCTGGGGAGAATGGCCCTACCTGGAGCCCCTGGCAGAAAGCACCCAGGGAGACCTGAGGTTGACTGCCAGGGTTTTGCAATCAAGGATACAGAGGATCCAAAGCTCGCTATACTCCAGCTGAGAAAGAGAAATGAGCAGTACATGAAGGAGTTCAAGCTGCCTCAAAAGTAACTGGTACCGAATCACAGCTCCTCCCAGCACCCTGTCTGCCAGTGTTGGGCTGGATGTTCAAAGGGAAGGTCCTCTCTATGCATCGTGCATCTGAAGCTACAAGGAGTAAGTGGGTCGGACTGATCACACAACAGACTCAAACAGGAAACCCCAGTCATCCAGGAATTTTAGAATTGAGCACGGACTGGCCAGAAGGCAAAGATTTCAGAATGTCACCAGCGGAGGAGGTGACATGCTGAAGAGGCCCCACTGTATAATAAGAGGTTGTGACAGGGGTGATGGTTCTAAACTAAAAGAGGGGAGATTTAGACTAGATTTAAGGAAGTAATTTTTTATTATGAGACTAGTAAAGCCCTGGAACAGGTTGCTCAGATGTGGTAGAAGTCCCACCCTTGGAAATATTCAAGGTCCAGCTGGATAGGGTTCTGAGCAACCTGAGGTAGTTGAAGATGTCCCTGCTTACTGCAGGACTAGATGCCCTTTAAAGCTTCCTTTCAATCCAAAATATCCGATGGCTTTCAGAATTGGGTTAATGTTGACATAGGAGGCAAGATGATGACCATGACACCAATATACAGGCCTGTCAAGTGCTCAGAGTGAACTGATGAGAAATAATATTTTTTAAAGGTGATTTTTTCTTTGCGTTAAAAGCATTCTGGATTTTGCTAAGAGATGGGATAAATTGTCAGTCTGATTTTTCAGGATAGTGCTTCCCCTTTGTCTGAAGAAAATTTAGTTGCTGTACTTCTCCCTGGCTTTTCTCCAAATTCAGCGTGTTCATGCCTCTTTGAACAGAAGAATTCTGGTATTCTCCAGTATGTAGCTCCAGAACCTCTGATGGATTTACCATGGCATCAGGTTCCCCCATGTTTCTGCCCAGCCTATGCAGTTGGATATAGTGATGACACTCCTTGTTTGAGTCAAAGGAATTGGCTCTTGCGCTATCCTTACTGACAGTGATAAATCTATTGGGCTTTTCTTAAGAATCTGTAGTTTACAGCAGGGGGTTGCAAAAAGAATCAAAAGCAAGGGACAAGGGGGCACCTCGTGAATGTCCTATAGATATGGGAATGTTGCAGAGTGGGAATGTTAGTATTGTTGGGAATCTGCTGCGAGCTGTAGGCTTTGTCTGTCTGAGCATCTCCTACTTGCTCTTATGGTTCCTTCACCATCTCATTCTCAATGAAGTTAGGGTGATTAAAGGTAAAATAAACGAGTGGAAAAAAGACTGTAGACTGCATGACTCATTCTAAGAAAAGCCTGTTTTATTAAAGGCAGTAAATGTATTTTTAAAGCTGGTTTTGAGACTGTGTTAAAATTAGAGCTCTGTGTCTGGTCTGTCAGCAGAATAAACAGTGATTTGCCAAAGCTGTTTAAAACACTGGCTGATCATAATAAGTGACTGCTTCCACATTGGTCTTAAGGTGAAGTTTCCCCTAAAGCAGGAGCTACGTGAATCTCTGTGCATCAAACAGGCATTTTGCTCGTGTCTACCTGTGAGCATACGAACAGTCTTTTTAAATACATTTGAGAGTCCAGCGTGGGTTTAGACTCATTTTAAAGTCCAGATTTGCCTAACACGCATATTGCACACATGAGCACACTTCAGACTTTGGTCTGTGTTTGGAGGGGGAGTGGGTTTGAATGCAGTTAATATCCTGCTATCAGTCCTGTGTTCTACATATTTGAGAGATAACGGATCACAAACTTCTTTCTTATTAAGAAGAGCATAGATTGCTCGGATGTGAGTTAGTTGCACCAGCCATGTAGAAAGGAAGTATTGGTCAATTTTCAGCCACTTTCAATCTCACAAGGCAGATGTAGCAATGAAAGTTTTTTGCTGATTTGGAAATTTTTTGGCTACTCATTCCTCTGGCTTTGGCCATCCCTTGGCAATGGATGAGTTTCATCTTATAGTTCAAGCTCTGGGGAGTTTTTCTCTCTCCTTTTATTTTTTTTTTTTTTCTGCGCGGTGGTACTAAAACCAAGCTGTATATGCATCTTTAGTAGAGCAACTTCATTAATTCAGGCATAACGTTGGAATGCAGTATGATAAAATTTGATTCAAGGGTCTTTTTGTTGGTATTTATTGTCATTATCTTGAGCCCTTCCCAACGGTGAAACAAGGTTGCGTTCTCGCACCAACT
>NW_010404013.1:1832-3145 GCF_000710305.1 Buceros rhinoceros silvestris | reverse complement strand
AGGAGGGTTTGGGGAGTGGGTTTTGATGGGAGCGATTGGGAGGGTTCAGGGAGTGGATTCGGGGTGGGTTCAAGGTGGGTTCGGGGGAGCAGGATCTCTGCCAGCGGGGTTTGGGCAGTGGGTACCAGGGCTGGACTTTTTCCAAGGGAGCAAGGGTTGAGGGGTGGATTCCAGTGGGGTTTGGGGAGTATTTTGGGGGGAACAGACTTTCAGGGATCAGATTTGGGGGCAGCTCAGGGTGTGGTTTTCCAAGGAGTGGGGTTTTCAGAGGCGGGGAAGGAGGAGGAGGAGGTTTCTGCAGTGAGGGGGTGCAGTGCTGGTCCTTGGGGCTGCAGAAAGAGCCAAGCCAGCCCTCTGGGGGTCTGTGGGCTCAGCTGGTTGAACCTCACCCCTCCACACACCCCCACCCCCAAGGACTTATTTTAATTGAAGGTTCCACCACTGCACAGCCTCGTGAGATTTTTGGAGCCGTGCTGGAGACTGAGGTGCCCAGGAGAGGTGACAACAGGAGCAGAGGCAACCCGGTGTTCCGCCTGTGTGCCTCTGCACCCCACTGCCCAGCCCTGGGGATGCTCCTGAGCACCCCGGGGGGGCAAAGCTGCTTTCCCAGGGGCACTCAAGAGGGTCAGTGCCCCCTCAGCAGTTGTTCAGGGCCCAGCCCTGATGACGGGTTCCTTATCGGCGGTTTGGAGGTTTGGGAGATAACTGGAGAGTGACAGCAGCTCCCGACAGCCGGGGTGGTGGCCTGGGTGTGCGTCTGCCCGTGCCTCTGGCCACGCAGCAGCGATGGGCATGGCTGTCACTCCCGTGCCTCCGGCCGAACGATACTTCCAATGACCTGGGATAATTCCGAGCGGAGGGTCTGGATGCAGGCACAGCTCCGAGCTGTGAGCTGCAGGCAGCTGCTGCCGTTGTTAACCCTGCCCTTTCTTTGCTCGAATAGAGATTTAATTATTGCAAAAAGCCGGAGGAATCCATGTGCCGGGGCTTGTGGGGGCTGTGGGCAAACGCTGCCCACCACGGGGTGGGGTGCAATAGCCAAGTGGCACCTTACACCATCCAGGACTCGTCTTCACAGCAATAAACTAGCAGGGAGGTCGAGGCCAGGCATGGTGAAACGCTGTTTTCTGGACCCCCTGCAGCTACTTCATCTTTGTGTGGCAGCTCTTAGACTGACACAGGCATCCCCCATTGCCCATGCCCCGGTCTCACTGCACCCTGTTCCTTTGGCACGGGGCTCTGGGGTGGCAGTGCCCTCCCTGCAGAGCCCGGCGTGGCTGGGGCAGGCTTCTTCCCCGCACCACACCAACCAC
>NW_010404013.1:0-1722 GCF_000710305.1 Buceros rhinoceros silvestris | reverse complement strand
GGCGGGCGGAGCCTTCTGCCCAGAGCAGCCCACCTACGAGGCCGCGCTGGATGAGCTTTGCTGCCTTATCAGATGGGACACGGCAGGAACATTTTGTTTTTACCATCGGAGGAAGAAGATAGTATTAATTCTCATTAGCCACGGGAGTGCTGGCAGTTATCTTAGCCAGAGGAAGATGCTGGAAGAGACGTTCTAACTCCTCACGACTTCTTTTTGCAGTGCATGGATCCCTTGCTGTGCATGTCCCTAGCAGCGGGCATGTGGGTTGGGGGCTGCCCCTCACCCTCCTCTCCAGGTACCAACACTGGGCACCTCGCCGCAGAACTTAGGAGAGAGGATCCCATCCCTAAGTGACGCCAGGAGAATGGATCCCATCCCCAGGTGATGGCAGGAGAGAGGATCCCATCTGTAAGTGATGTCAGGAGAATGGATCCCATCCCCAGGTGATGGCAGGAGAGAGGGTCCCATCCCCAGGTGGTGTCAGGAGAATGGATCCCATCCCCAGGTGATGTGGGAGGGTCCTGCATACACTTCTGCTGGCCCCACGTGCCCACTCGTGCTCTGTGGATCGCTGTGGATCGCTCAGTTTTCTGTGGGTTAATTACTTGCAAATCCTGAAGTCTCACAGTCTCGTAGTGCCCTGAGGCAGCAGCAGCAGCGTTAGACCCGTCTCAGAGCTGGGTAGTGGTTGGATCAAAACGTGCAAAAGAGAGAGATAGGGGAGAACACGATCTCTGTTTACATACGTGGTGACTTTTGACAGTGAGATTTCACCTTTATTATTTTTCTGTGAGAAGAAAACAATATAAAGAGCAAGCCTTGATCTGAGCAGGCAAGACCGTGGGTTCTTCATACCTCCCTGCTGTAACTGAACAGCGAGATGTGGAATGTAACCTCTTCAAGTCCTTGTCACTGTTTTTGCTAGTTTTAGCCTCACCATTTGTGAAGAGGAATGGGATTAGCCTGGAAAAGTGCATTGCACCTTGCCCAGTGAAAAAAGTTGCTGAGAGCTTGGGGGTGCAGTTTCAGCCAGCGCAGTGTCAGCAGTATGTCGAGGCTCAGGGATGGGATCACTCTTCTCCCCTCCTGCAGGGTTGTGGATAATCGCAGGCAGGAAGGCACCAAGAAGCGGTACGAGATTTAGAGCGTATTTTGTGGAGCTAGAACATGGAAAAGAATGTTCTCATTTACAGCGGTTTGATGTGGAAAAAACATCAGAGAGAAGAAGGGGGAGAAAAGAGCACGAACCGTTGTAGCAGTGTACAAACAGCCGTGGGCAGAGAGTACCCGTAAGCGGCCACCCGGGTCTGATGCTGGTGCCTGGGGCTGGAGGAAGCGGTGGAGTCCGTGGGTGGAGCCCGGGTGGGATCTGTGTGGTCTGTATGGCAGCCCAGGAGAGAGCAGCCTCCGAGCAGCGTTCCTGCCCTCCTCCTCCCTGCCCCGGCAAGGTGGCGTTGTCCAGGGAGGGCACCATGGCCCCGTGCCCCCTGTGCCCTGAGCCAGAGCTCCTGCAGACACCCAGAGCTCACCGCTCCCCCACGGGGCTGTTGTACTTCTCGGTGCTCGGCGGGATCGGGGGGAGCAGGGCTGTGTGTGGGCTGGGGGCACCCCGAGCTCCCCTGTGGGACAATCTGGGTTGGGGTTGAGGATGGGGATGGGGACAGAAGTGGGATGGGCTGGGATGGGGTTGAGGATGGGACTGGGATAGCGATAGGGATGGGG
>NW_010404012.1:858-1306 GCF_000710305.1 Buceros rhinoceros silvestris | reverse complement strand
GTTCGGAGGGCGCCAAAAGAATACTCCCACACATCGTCTACCATGCTGTGGGGTCAGGCAGACTATCCAGGAAATTTAACTGTAGGGGAGGTGTGCAACTGAACCCGTCAGTATGATGACGCTACTAACCGCCAAAACCAAAGGTACCTTCTTGCGGAGGTGCAGAAGTTGGCAGATGCTATGAGGGAGATTCGTTGGTCAGTCAGTGACTAACCTCAGCACATGAGTCACGCCGTAAACAACACAACACCGATGACCATGGCCAGAGACAAATCGCTCCAGTCTCTGGTGGGCAACGCGGCAGATCACGGAGTTTCCCTCCTGGCGGAAGTATCACACACCATGCAGATCCTTCCCCTGATCATGAACTTCACCTAAAGTGTTAGAGGGGCTGTCACCGGTTTGGCGAGGTAAAAAACCAAGATCCGGTAACGATAACTTCCACCAT
>NW_010404012.1:0-381 GCF_000710305.1 Buceros rhinoceros silvestris | reverse complement strand
GAGTATACCTAGAAGATACTTGTGGAAAAAAAACGGAAACAAACTTTAATAACACTACCAACCGATATATATATATATGTCACAAAGGCAAACCAGTAGGATATTGGGGGTTTTTAGGAAACAGAAAGGCGAGGGTTAACACCATGGCAAGGCAAAGATGGCGACGGCCACGTGGTGCAGGGAAAGGGAACCACGGCAAGTATAAAACACAGCGGCGCCACTTGGGGAGACCCGAAACCAGCACGGTGTTACCAGTCTATTGTGGATTGAGGCAGAAGCAAAGGCAAACCCGGCAGCGAAAAGCGTAGCAGACAGGCTCGGCTCCACGAACGTGCAGGTGGTCCGGTCCTGCACGGCGTGCACGGCTCGGCGGGCAGAAAG
>NW_010404011.1:86279-121839 GCF_000710305.1 Buceros rhinoceros silvestris | reverse complement strand
TGAGTGAGAGGGGCTGTGAGGAGGAGGAGGGTGGCCGGGGTCCTGGGCAGGGATGGGGAGCTCCCCTGGTTGGCAGGGCTGTTCCTCTGGTGGTTGGCGGCGCCCGTAGGTAACAGCTTTCAGCGGCGCTGCGCTGAGGCAGGCAGAAGGGCTTTCACCGCCGGGAGGCAGCGGTGAAGGTCCCGTCCCTTCCCGTCCCGTCCCTTCCCCCCGCGGGCAGGGCAGGAGAGGGCGGTGAAGCCAGGGCGGCAGCCGCGGTGGTGCTGGTGGAGGTGACTGTGGGCAGGCTGTGGAGCCCAGGGGAGCGAGAGGTGGAGAGCGCGGTGAGGAGCGGGCTGAAGGAGAGCTTGGGAGCCCTTGAGACCAGTGGCACTTGGCCCTTCTGACCAGGCAGCGTGGATGGCTCCTGTTGGGACACACTTGTCTCCATAGGAGATGCCCTACAGGCGAACATCACGACAGAACAGCATGTTAATTAACCTCCAGTCAGGTAATAGGTATTTGAATATTAGAGCCAGGGTCAGTGGTGTTGGTTTTACCACCCAGATTCCCCTAAACTTTCTGGCTTTTGAGTGATCAATGAAAAGTGCTGTAATTGTGAATAACAGATTAGATGTGCTCTGCCTGTGGTATTGCTTTAGGTCCTGTCCACTGTAGCTGAATTTGCAGCTCTGGCTGGGCAGGAGCATGGTAGTTGTACTTGGTTGCGCAGCATTCGGTGTAGCTGATAGTAGAGACTTTTTGGTGGTTGACATTTGACTGAGCAGAAAGTAGTGATGAGAGGTATAGAAGAAACATGTTTGTTACCGTGAAGAGGTCGTGATAGCTCCTTGGGTTTAGATTCAGCAAGGTATTGTTCTGAAGCTTCACACAATCATTGGCTTTAATGGTCTGAGCAAGTGGTATTCTTCCAAAGATAGTAAAATTCCTGTTTTGACTCACAGATTATTTCTCAGAAAAAGAAAATGGACTTTTCGTTCATTGTTTTTGTAATTAAAATTAAAGATGGTAACTACATAAATTATTAGTACATTTTGTTATGGATAAATTTTGAGTAAACTTGTTCTGGCATTTTCTTTCTAGTAATTGTAGAAATAGAGGACTGAGATGCTGACTGTGAAAGCACAGTACTCAAATTATTAGAAGCTGGTATTTTTCGAGTGGGGTGACCACTGGTAGGTATGTGTCTTTCATTGTGGATTGAAAAACCTCCTACATTACCACAGCACTGCAGGATTGCTTGTTCTAACCTAGACTTAGATGGTTGCCTCCGCATGATCTCTGGAGGTCGTGTGTCGGAGCAAGAGAGAGAAATGGATTTAAAGCGACTTGGCACAGGCAGTGTACAGGGTTTGTGGACTCTCTGCTCGGATCCCAGCATGGCAGGCTTATCGTTTAGATACGGAATTGCAGTATCTATAATAGATTGCTTTGCATTTCTGTGTGTTTGAGCACTGTCAGGGAGATGTGTAGTGAAGTTAATTTTGCATGTCAGGCCCTAACCGTTTCTACATTTGATAATAGCTTGGGTTTACTTGATAATGCCAAATGGAAATTAAGCTGCTGCATTACCTTAGGACACTATGGCGATATCTAGCTCTTCTTCGTTGTCTTGTTTTGGAGTCCCATCACTGGTCATTTAATACTCTGAGCAGTAGTGTCATAGATAAAAGCAGTCGAGGTCAGGGGACAGCTTTTCTTCTAATGTCGTAGACTTATGTGTGCAGAAGCTGCAGTAGTACGTTGGTCCTGTGTACTGAAATTATAGCTATATGGCGTGGGTGTATTGAGAGCAGGATCACCAGAATCAGCAACTGGAGGAGGTGCTGGCTTTTTGGAGTGGGTTACAGCCTGTTCGTCTTCAGTGAGACTCAGTGGCCAAACATGGCCCCTGTTCATCTGTCATTTACCTTTAGTTGATCTGGATTCATGTGAGGAAGATGGAGGCAGCAAGAATGCTTCAAGTAAGAGAATTATCTTGGGCATTCAGTCTCAGAGGCGAAGTGGCAGAAATGTTTTAAAAAATTATCTCTGGGAAGCCAACATCTCCTCTCCTTGATGCTGCCTTTGCCTCTTTGTTCTCCCCACGTGTAGCGTATATGTCCTTCATGCGCAGTTTTCTGTCTGTACGCTGTATGCATGTGTTAAATCCCCACACGCATCCCATTAGCTCTTCTGGGGAAAAATCGCCTTGCTGTCGTACCGCTCTACATGAGCCCATCCCTGGCGGGTGGTGGTGCTCACAGATGTAAGTATGGAAGTAGGAGACAGGTTTAAAAGGAATGCACAACTGGTGAGTTAATGAAACTACATTCTTTACGGGAATTATATAAACCCTGCTTTTCCATAGTGAGGTCGGTATTCCTTTCTTATCCTCATAAATTTTTAGGTGGTATATCTGGGTTGTGGTGGGTAGATGTGCAATTCTCAGTTTGAGCAGTCCCCGTTCTGATTTTCTACAGTAGTCTGTTCCTCTACTCCTAGCCTTAAATCCTTTGTGTGGTATTTAAATGCAGTCGCTTTTCTCCGAAATGCATCTTACACACTCGATACTTGCATTTAACGTCCACTCATTCTACATAGATTTCTGTTCATACTGGCCTCATAGTCACCTGTCGATTACTTCCAAGGATACCTGCATTTATTTGCTGAATATATGGCTGCGTAAATAAGTATGGATGCTTCTGTGTCACCAGTGTGCATGTCTCTTTCTGGGACATGGATGATAATGTGTCTCTGGGGCAGCGTAGGTAAGGACAGGGTGGTGGGAGGTGAATTTGTGTGTATTTATAGAGGTTGAAGAAGAGAGGCTGGTAGTGGTCAAGCATGTAGAATGAAGACAGGGTAAAACATATGTTTGTATTAGGATAATTTTGGGGATTCCTGGTCTCAACTCTTCTGGGGTTTTGCTATCCTCTAGCTCCAGGAGTCTCCTGCCTGTGAACGCAGAGGTGGATGCCCACCTAGCTTCCTGTCTTCAGTCCTTCATATCTCCTTTTTGGGTCCCTAACAAGGTTTTCCACTTGTTCTCCTGCATTTCTTCCCTGTTATCCTGGACCTGGTTATAGTGGGAGTGGGGATTGTGAGGAAGTGCCATGTTCTTGGATCTTCAAGGGTCTCCAGTGAGTTCTGCAGAAGATGTGATGCCATCATGCGATGGCGAATGTGACAGTATAGATGGAAAACGTGAAATTTAGTTTCAACGTGTCCAAAACTTGGGACCATTTTCTGTGTTACGAGCTCATGGGTGATCTGTTACCTGTTGATCCAGTGGCTTTTTTGCCTAACTGTGAGGCTGTGGGTGAACGTGACTTTCTCCATTGAGCTGTGCTCTGGAAAAGCATTAACAGCTAACTGACGAGCTGGGGAGTTGTTTGTGTAAAGTCTTTCTATTCTGTTTTATGTTAAACTAGTGAAGTTAGATCAAAATACCATATGAAGTATTTGAAATGAGCTGGCTGTGCTCACTGAGAGCAGGTGAGAGAGAATTTACAAGTACAGATTCCAGCAGCTTAGAGGAGGTAATAACTTCAGAGAGGGCAACAAAGCAGAAGTTGGTGTTGTTTTCCACTGGTACATGTAGATATGGAGGTGATCTACCAGATGATCTACCTCTAACACTAATCCTTCTAATCCTTCTTCATCCTGCTATTTGGATTCGTTTAAAAAATAAACCAGTATCTTTGGAGTTAAGGGTACCGTAACAGATCGTTCTTGTGCTCTTGGAAGTTTGTAGGACAGAGAATAGTACAGGAAGCTTTGTGACTTAGCCTTTCATAGCATTCCTGTGCCTTTCTCTTTTAATGTTAATCTCACTTTTTTCCTCCTTGGGCATCTTTAAAAGAGTGAGGCTTGTGCATGTAATGATTTTAAAATTGATTTAGAGGAGGTTGAGGTAGAAGAGCGGAACACTATTTATCTCCTTTGTGATTAATACATCAGCTCTTACTGGGTCATCTAGCGTTAAAAAGAAGTTGACCACTGAAATATGTAAAGCAGCCTTAATTATTTACAATTTCACATTGCTGCTATAGCCCATTTAATGGGTCACAAACCTATTAAAACCTGTGACTTTAGTTGCACATTTAGTTGCACTTTAGACTGCTCGAGTTTTGTTTTCCCTCCTGTAGGCATGCTGTCTTCCTGTGTGGACAGTCTCTTGGGTGAAATTAAACTGAGCCCGTATACATCACCGAGTTGTGATCCTTCGGCATGCGAAATATTAAGACTGGGGATTAGCCCAATATGCAATATTGCGTGTGAGAGATCATATTTTCAAAATTATCAACTGAATTTGGAAATGTTTGTCAGAAATTTCAATTTGCAAAGTTGAAAAAAGACTTTTTAATGACGACTTCTGATAGAAGTTCCCCCCCACCCCAACTCTACTAGTGTAAATTATGTGCATCTCAGCACAGGTAGGTTTTATAAAAATAATTCACCTTTAAGATTTCTGAGTAACACTTGGTGAAAATTTAATTGCGCTGTTAGGACACAGTGAAAGTTTGAAATCTACCGTGCCAGAGCTTTGTCTTGAAATGTCAACAGTGGGTTTTAATAAGGACATTGCTACTTCTTATCGAGAGATCAAGCTCATTTCTTGTTTTTACGAGAGAACTAGGCTGAGAAGAGTCGTGTTGTCATCTAGGTACTTTAAACAGTAAAAATCCTCAGTTCTTCTACAGGCTCCGCCTACCGTAGAGCGTGGTACTTCAGGGGTGTGTAAGGCTGATCTGACAGCTCCGTAGCTCTTCATTTAAGGTCTTCTCTGGAGCTGTTACCGAGAGTTGTCAGAGCGACTGAGGGCCGTTTAGCTTGGTCCCCGTGTTGGGAGATGTCTGTTCAGCAGTCTTAGAGGTAAATGATGCCATTTAGAAATGCACAAGTTGGGTAGGCTCAGAGTTTGACATTTGCAAATCTCAGTTTACGGATGCCAGTCAGTGTGCATTCAAAGCTGTGTAATCTGCCTCCTTCTTCATCTGCTCTAGCTTTATCGGTACAGTAGTCTATTTTTTTTGTTGTTTTTAATTTTTTAATTTTTTCTTTTTTCCCCTTGAGTTCTCTGGGTTTTTTTTTCTGTCCTGCTGCTATTGGTTGTTGTGAGTCTTGCCAGTGAAAGCTGTCCACATCTTTTGAAGATCTATCTACTAGAACAGACTTGAAAATACTAAATTTTTCTTAAGATCTCTACTTGACATCTCAACGTTTTTGCAAATAATTGAGCCAAAACACATGCTTTTGGGGATTTTGTGTGTGTGAGTGTGTGTAATTAACAGCTCTCAAGTACCCTGTTGTATATGTATACAGAGAAGTAAATTAGTAGGTGCAGGACAAGGAACTACTTTTTCAGTTTGTCTTGTACCCTGTAGGACAGCTTTATAAAGTATACTGAAGTACATATATCAAATGCCTAGAGGTTGGTGTATCAGGTGGGCTTCAGGACGTAGGTGGACTCTTCTTGTCCCAGTCAGGTAGATGCAAGATTGCGGTGGCTCTGGGTTCCCAAGTCTGGGCTCTACAGAAGTTCTGGTTTTTCAGAGATACTGTGTATACGTGAAGCGCTTAGCATGTG
This sequence comes from Buceros rhinoceros silvestris, assembly GCF_000710305.1. Lineage (NCBI taxonomy): Eukaryota > Metazoa > Chordata > Aves > Bucerotiformes > Bucerotidae > Buceros > Buceros rhinoceros. Next base: position 116,267 of record NW_010404011.1, on the reverse strand, counting down.
GTTTAATTGCAAGTTACGTCTGGGGCTCGTTGCACCGTATTGTAGAAGAATTAGACCTGTGCATACTGCAGTATCTTTTGAAACTGTGACTTTTTTTTTTTTCTCTGAACTGAATCCAGTTTTGGACCCTCTTCCAATAAGAAAAAGACATCAATAAACAAATCCAGTTCAGTGGAGGGCCATTCAGATGATGGGGCTGGAGCACTTACCCTGTGGGGAGAGTCTGGGTGAGCTGGGTTTGTCAGTCTGTAGCAGAGGTGGCTTTGGGGTTGGGACAGGGACCATACAGAAGCCCCCAGAGCCTATGTCGAGATCATTGAGAAGATGAAGCAGGGTGGAAGAATGAGAATCAACAAGTGTAAGCTGACAGAAGAGAGGCTCAGCCTGGAGCACTTTTTACCCGTGAGGACAGTCAGGTAGAAGCATGTTTGCCCTGAGATACTGACCAGTCTCTGTCCTTGAATGGTTTCAAGGCTGGACTGGATGAAGCCCTATGCAGCCTGATCTGACCTCAGAGCTGACCTGCAGTGAGCAGGTGGTTGGAGCAGAGGCCTCAGGCTCCAGAGCTGAGTTGTTCTGTGATTTCATGATGATATGACCTTTAACTTGAGCTGTTAGCCTGCATGGTTAAAATATCTCTTATTACTTAATAGACAGTTTGTGGTAGAAGAACATTTTGGTTTAGGTTAAACCAGTACAGGTTGCCTGATGAGTTAACTTGGATCAGGTCATACTGAACTACTACATATTTATCTTAACAGCAACTTAAAGAATGCTATTTATTTAATTTATACTAATTAATTTTGGCTGCTCATGGCTTGGATGAGTGTATTCTCCCCTGGATGTAAAACTGGCTGGATGGCTGGGCCCAGGGAGTCAGGTGAATGGAGTTCACTCTAGCTGGTGGCCGGTCACCTGTGGTATTCCCCAAGGCTCAGTATTGGAGCCTGTTCTTTTTAACATCTTTATCCATGATCAGGATGAGGGGATCGAGTGCACCCTCAGTCAGTTTGCAGATGACACCAAGTTAGGCTGGTGTGTCAATCTGTGTGAAGATCAGGAGGCTCTACAGAGGGATCTGGACAGGCTGGATCGATGGGCTGAGGCCAATGGTATGAGGTTGAACAAGACCAAGTGCCGGGTTCTGCCTTTGGCCACAACAACCCCCTGCAACGTTACAGGCTTGGGGAAGAGTGGCTGGAAAGCTGCCCAGCAGGACCTGGGGTGTTGGTCCACAGCTGACTGAATATGAGCCAGCAGTGTGCCCAGGTGGCCAAGGTGGCCAATGGCATCCTGGCTTGTACCAGCAGGAGTAGGGAAGTGATTGTCCCCCTGTGCTTGACGCTGGTGAGGCTGCACTGTGAATCCTGTGTCCAGTTTTGGGCCCCTCACTTCAAGAAGGACATTGAGGTGCTGGAGCAAGTCCAAAGGACAATGAAGCTGGTGAAGGGTCTAGAGCACAAGTGCTATGAGGAGCAGCTGAGGGAACTGGGGTTGTTTAGTCTGGAGAAGAGAAGGTTCAGGGGAGACCTTAGCACATTCCACAGCTGCCTGACAGGAGGCTGTAGTCAGGTTGGGGTCAGTCTGTTCTCCCAAGTAACAAGTGACAGGACTAGAGGAAATGGCCTCAAGTTGCACCAAGGGAGGTTTAGGTTGGATGTTAGGAAGAGATTCTTTACAGAGAGTTTTGGGCCCCTCACTTCAAGAAGGACATTGAGGTGCTGGAGCAAGTCCAAAGGACAATGAAGCTGGTGAAGGGTCTAGAGCACAAGTGCTATGAGGAGCAGCTGAGGGAACTGGGGTTGTTTAGTCTGGAGAAGAGAAGGTTCAGGGGAGACCTTAGCACATTCCACAGCTGCCTGACAGGAGGCTGTAGTCAGGTTGGGGTCAGTCTGTTCTCCCAAGTAACAAGTGACAGGACTAGAGGAAATGGCCTCAAGTTGCACCAAGGGAGGTTTAGGTTGGATGTTAGGAAGAGTTTCTTTACAGAGAGGGTTGTGAAGCATTGGAACAGGCTGCCCAGGGAAGGGGAAGAGTCACTGTTTCTGGAGGTATTTAAAAGATGAGTGGATGTGGTGCTGAGGGATGTGGTTTAGACTGGCAGTGCTGAGTTAATGGTTGGACTTGACGATCTTCAAGTTCTCTTGCAACCAGAACAATTCTGTGACTCTGGAATTCTGTTATGCTTAGATTTTAAGCGCTGAATAAACGTGTTTATTTATTTTATTTCAGATAAATGCAAGTGAAATTCAAAGATTTTCAGATTTTCCGTTGTCAAAGAAAACCCTAAAAGGTGAGTACAAAATTTTTCTTTGGGAAGTAATTTAAGTAAAAATGAATATATTATTTATCCGCATCTGAACATTTTTTTTTGCTTTAAACTAAGTTTTAAGTAGTGCTTTTTTTCTTTTTCTCTTTCTCCTTCCGCACTCTTTCTTCTTTTCCCACGCTGCAAACACTAGGATTGCAGGAAGCTCAGTATCGTGTGGTAACGGAGATACAGAGGCAAACCATAGGTTTGGCTTTACAAGGTAAAGATGTCCTTGGAGCTGCAAAGACTGGATCAGGCAAAACTTTGGCATTTATCGTCCCAGTAAGTAATTTACATCCTTCCATTTGTGCTTAAACCAAGTCATCTGGGAAGTATTGGATGGCAAAGAACTTAGGTTAATAGATCCTTGGAGAAAACGTATAGTTCAGTTGATCTAGGTGTTCCAGGAAAGCCAAGATCCTCGTTTAACAGAGTGCTTGAGGTTCTGAAACAACTGTCTTTTTGGTCCTAGGAACATTCTGACACTTAGAAATTCCATTTCGATCCTTACATGAGTAGACCCGATGTGATTTAGGAAATGCTTTGTTTTTCTATCAGGAATCTCTTTTCCTGGTGCAACTCTAGTTGTCCAGTTCTTTTGAAATTTGAAAACAAAGTGTGTGGAATAGAATGGTGAAATTTCTTCAGTTCCTTTGACTTTTTTTAGATGAGTAGTTTTCACCCCTTTAGAGTTGTAGGATTTGGACCTTATATAGCAAACTTAATCTTGGTGATTGTGGGTTTGCATTTCCTTATTGTCTTTTGTGATCTCCTTTGAAATCTCTTTGACGTGCAAGTGGGAAAATAGGATGAAAACCCCTGTTCTGGAGAAGAAATGTTGGGTGGTTTTACTCAAAACATCATGCTCTGCATTTCATTTGTTCCAGTTGAAAGGACAATTGAAGTGTTTGGTTAAAGTGCACATAAGTGAATGCAAAACCCATCATATTATGATTAGATAAAAGGAAAAATAAATGTGGTTTTGATTATGAGCCAGCAGTGTGCCCAGGTGGCCAAGAAGGCCAACAGCATCCTGGCTTGTATCAGCACTAGTGTGGCCAGCAGGAGCAGGGCAGTGATTGTCCCCCTGTACCCAGCACTGGTGAGGTTGCACTGTGAGTCCTGTGTCCAGTTTTGGGCCCCTCACTCCAAGAAGGACATTTTGGTGCTGGAGCGTGTCCAGAGAAGGGCAACGAAGCTGGTGAAGGGTCTAGAGTGCTATGAGGAGCGGCTGAGGGAATTGGGGTTGTTTAGCCTGTGGAAGAGGAGGCTGAGGGGAGGAGACCTTATTGTTCTCTACAACTACCTGAAAGGAGGTTGTAGCAAGGTGCATGTTGGTCTCTTCTCCCGTGTGGCAAGAGATAAGACTAGAGGAAATGGCCTCAGCTTGTGCCAGGGGTGATTTAAGTTGGATGTTAGGAAGGATTTCTTTAGAGAAAGGGTTGTGAAACATTGGAAGAGGCTGCCCAGGGAGGTGGTGGAGTCCTCATCGTTGGAGGTGTTTAACAGCCGTGTGGGTGTGGTGCTGAGGGACGTGGTTTAGGGACCCTGGCAGTGCAGGGTGAACGGTTGGACTCAGTGATCTTAAAGGTCTCTTCCGAGCAGATGATTCTGTGTGATTCTTCAGATCTTTTGGCTTATGCATAGCTTGCATTTTTGTGAACATAAATTTCTTTGGAGCTTGCTCTGTCAGTAACTGTAGGTGTTTAGAATACCCTCTTTAGCTGAGAAGTCTTATGCTTTATGCTGTTTTTTTTTTAAAAAAATTATTAGTAAAGTATTAAAAAAAATGTAGGTGACTTCAAAAAAGATAATCTGATGACCTTGAGAAACAGAAGTGAGATTGTGCAGTTAGTTAATCCAGCAGTATAAGTACTTTGTTTTAGAAGCCTTATTTTAAAACAGTTTTAGGGGAGAAAAGTTATGAGAGGAGCTGGAAAGATCAAGAATGGGGAAAAAAAATTGTACGGGTATGCTTAACAGCCTTCAGTATTTAGAGTGCTTCTGGTATTCCTGCCTGTGAAATGTTTGTGTTGGGGTTGTTTAAGACAGTATTTCTGTAGAGCGAGTTGGTAAGAGGAGGAATCATCCTGGCTGGAGGTGTATTGCCCCTTTAGCTGGAACGCTTGGTGGAGAACATGTGTGGACAGTTCTGTTTCCAGTCTATAACCTGAACTAAAGCTGCAGTAATGGACTTTTTTCTAGTTGCTTGTTCTGTTTCTGCTTCCCACAAAACATTATGAGTCGGGAGGTTTCTCATGTTTTGCTGCATCCGATTTCTAGTCCTGTGTAAATGATTTAGGTGTAATTTCCAGAATTTAGCAGAGCAGGATTAATTGTGCAGTAAGGTGTTTACTATTTACCACCCATTACAGCCTGTCATAGGTCGGTACTGGGGGAACTTTGCTACAGCAGAATCGCCTCCATCTGTGAGATTTGATACATAATCAAACTGTGTGAAATGTATACTGATGTTTCTTCAACTCATTACTTTAGTTAGTGTGGCTTCATCTTTTTTTATGATGCATTTTGTTATGATTTTGTTGTTAAGTGCTTTCCTTCTGAGTTTTTTTTTTTAAATGAAAAGATGGTAATTTTTTTTCAGGCTTTGGAACTCCTGTATCGCCATCAGTGGACGTCAGCAGATGGACTGGGAGTTTTGATAATATCACCTACCCGGGAACTGGCGTATCAGACCTTCAAGGTTCTGCGTAAAGTGGGAAGGAATCATGAATTCTCAGCTGGCCTTATCATTGGAGGGAAGGTGTGTCCTCTCTTAGAGTTCGCTGTATGGAAGCATAAATGAGTGCTATATTCAGTGCTGTGTTAGGAAGGAAACCCTGGAAATGAAAAGTCAGAGGAAAGAGTAGTTAATGGAACCTATTGATGACCCACTCGGTTTCCTGTCTGTGTACTCTGTGTCTTTTGAAGCTTTTGCATGTTTAGTCTTTCCAGGTTGTATGACTGGATGGATTTTCCTGCCAAGCCTTCCAGGACTATCCTGTTAATTTAGATTGTTCCAAAATACTTATTGCTCAAGCCACGAGTGTGAGCATGCTGAAGAAATGGTGATATCCTGTAGAAGGAGGAAAGGCTGATGCATCTATTTTTTCTTAAAGCTATCAATAGGTTAATCTGGCCTGACAACCCCTGGTACTGGGGCTTTAAGTGTGAACAACTAGAACTAAGCTGGTTTAACTCCTTTTCAGGATCTGAAAGAAGAGTCTGAAAGAATCCACCACATAAATATGCTAATTTGCACTCCAGGACGGCTTCTACAGCACATGGATGAAACTTCGTATTTCTATGCATCTGATCTGCAAATGTTGAGTAAGTTTTTTTTTTTTTTTTTTTAATGTACTTTAAAGCACTCAAATGTTTTGTAATGGTTCATAATAGTGTGGTGCACTTCCTTGGATAAAAAGTTTATTCTGGACATGGTGCGTAGGTGAAAGGTCATTTAAGTTCACAGGTACGAATTTAAAATAGGAAAGAAGAAAAACGCTTCCTTGTGTGTACCTCTCAGAGGGATTGCTGAGAATGCCTTCCCTAGGGCGATACGAACAAGTAGATGAGTTAGTACGGAACCCAAATCAAATGTAGAGTCCCATATAATCCTTTAGATCTGCCTTGGCTAACACTGGGCACTCCTTTCTGGCTGTGCCTCTTGCGTTTTCCCCGACTGGCTAATTAACTGTCAGGAGTACCCATTACAGCAATGTGTATTTTGGGCCAGTCCTAGAAAACACTCTTTGAATTTTAAGACGGATGACTGTTCCTTTCATTGTTTATTAACGCTGTTTCTTTTCATCCTTCCAACTTGAATGGAAATTTTGGTGTGATGAAAAGGTTTGCCTGCCTCTAGGAACTGTGCATAATCTTTAGCATAGCTTCAGGAACTTAGAAGTAATTAAGAAGCTAATGAAGCTGATAAATTGTGAAATTAGGCTTGCTACACTGAGTACTATTCATGGCAGTTAGACAAGAATTACATTAAACGTAAGCCCTTTTCTTGAAGCTTTGTCTCTGCGCTACTCTGTATATCCCCTCTGTTGCAATGGTAAATTCAGCTGAGTTACAGGAGAGTCTGTGCTCTGTCGTGAAGAGTGCAGCACTGTTTTACATTCTGTGCTTTTGTTTCCGTAATAGAGCAGGAATTTTTTTCATTTGCGGATTGCTGAACTGTTTACTTGGAAAGCTGATCTTTTATGCTTCAGCATGTGAAGCTGAGGGCTGTAGTGTATAGATTATAGGAAATGCTATGACTTCTGTTGCAGTTCTTTAAAAAAACTGTTTTATGGAGTACATAAAGAGAATCCTATCTTACACAGTAATTAAGTTAATATCTGCAGTTTAAGTAGGCATGGGGTTTTGTGCCGTATGGATTTAATGTATGATTATATAAACTTTTAATAAATAAATCTAAAACTAGATTTTCTCATGTATCTCTCATTTCAGTTCTTGATGAAGCTGATAGAATTCTGGACATGGGATTTGCTGATACAATGAATGCAATCATAGAAAACCTGCCTAAGAAACGCCAGACTTTGCTTTTTTCTGCCACACAAACAAAATCGGTCAAAGATCTTGCACGACTGAGTCTTAAAGATCCAGAATATGTTTGGGTTCATGAGAAAGCCAAATTCAGGTATGTTGGGATAATATTTTTTTCTGGGGGGTGGTTAAACAGATGGTGGTCCTACTTAACTGCTTCTCCGACTGGTGGTTTTCTGAATCAGAAGTGACCTCGTGCATCCCCCTCCCTCCTTCGATGTCCGATCCTGTCGTGTGCCTTCCTGAAAGCAAAGAATTTCCAGATAAGGGGCGGCTAGTGCTGATTGATTCATTACAGGAGGGCTGAACCTGCGCTTTCCTCATGGCTTCTCAGACGGCTTCTCAGGCACCTTCTCAATCTGGAATTTTCCTTTTCCAGGAGCAAGCCCTAGCGTGGGAGTAGTCTCCTGGGTGTAACAGCACTCACTCCTAAATTGCTACTTTTTTTTGTTGTCGCTTGGCTTCCTTGCCTCCTGTGTGTGGGTACTTGTGCAGAACCCCCAGACGTGTTGCACTAATGCAGTTCTCTGGACTGTTGATAAATCTGGCTTTCCCAGGAAGCGTTACCTCCTGGGAAAGTGCAGAACGACAGCCTTGTTTGTGTATTCGGTATCAGGTGCCCAACGGAAAGCATGTGGCATTAGTCCGTGTGCAGTAACTCTTGTGGCTTCCTGACACGCTGGGTTTACTGTGCATATTCGGGACTCCAGCTCTGTGCGCACAAAATAAATTTGTCATGCCTTACAGTTTGGATCGGAATGGGAGGCCTTGGCTAGAACTGAAGTATGTGGTCTGCCAAGCTCCAGAAATATAATGTGTTTGCTAAATGAAAAAATGCACATGTTGCTTTTTGGCACACGTTTTCTTTTGAAATCTAAATGAAGAACGTTATTCAATATTTTGCACATCTGTGGGCTCGATCATCTAAGTGTCAAATTGCTTATGATCATGTATGATTCTTTTTCTGCTCTTCTATGAAGTGTGCATGTATGTCTTGAAGACACAGGAGAAGGGAGAAGCACAGTGATAGAAATGCCTTTCCCACGAGCAAATGAGAAGCCATCAGTAAAATGAACAGCAGAACCAGGCTGAATCTCGAGGCACTTTTAACTATTTAATTTGATTAAACCTGTATCGTACTGCAAATACCTCTTTAAAATCAGTAATAGAGTTAAAGGCTTCTTAAATTAGCAGGATTGCCAGAAAAAGATGTGTGGTTACTATCCTCTTAGAAGAGGGTGTACAAGCCTAGAGTGTAGTCTGCGTTTTGAGGACTGACTGTACATCTGTTTCACGGATCTCATGTTTTTTGTGAAGTCTATCTCAAAGTACATTTAATTTTTTTAAATACTTGGGAGAGTGCAATTAGATAATAAACTTGTTCAAAAAAAAGGAAATGACTTTGTTTTAGAATTTACTACCTTAGTATATAATAGGTTATTGCCAGTTTCCTCTGAAGGACTTAGAAAGTGAAAGGTAATGTGGTGTAATTCAAATTTAATAACAGAATAAGAACTGGAGGACTGTCTTGTAATTTCATCCTCCCAAGTGAACCCCCTTTAGTACAGTAATTTTGAATACCCTTGGTCAGTTTAGGGTAAAGCAGAGGGACTTAATTAGCATTTAGGTGTATTTCAAAGGCAAATACGCTGAATAATTTTTTTTAAATTTTAATTTATTTTGTAAAGAATGGAAAGGTGAGTTAAGATGACAGTTCAGAGCTTTACAAAGTCGCTTTGCATGTTAGTGTAATCAGTAGAAGCACATCAGTGCTCTTTTTTTCTGTATGATTAGACTGTGCTTTGACATGCCTTTAGGCTCAAATAATGCTTTAATAGGATTAATAGACAAGACAATTTGAATGTCGCTGCCTAGACATGGAAAGAGTTTGGCTTGCTAGTACTAAATGAATTTACAAGTAATGTTAAAAGTCATCTGCCCCTTCCCGCTGGCTTTTAGTGAGGAAATTGATTTGTCTTTCAAGAGTAGCTTCCTAGTGGAGCTGCTAAGACTTGCTCCTTGAAGTGGGGGAACCTTCTAGCCTGACTTTTTCTTTTCTCCTTTTTCTGGGTATTTGTCAGACTCTCTTGACTTAAAAGAAAGGTCAGACAGCTCTGTAGATACTCTGTGCCTGTATACTCTCTCTCTTCCCTTCTTTTCTCTCTGATTTTAGTGTTATGGGAACTAACAGTGTCTAAATATACTTTCTGGGGTTGTTTTTTTTCTTCCTTTTAGTACTCCAGCAACTTTGGATCAGAACTACGTTGTTTGTGAGCTCCAGCAAAAAGTAAACATGTTATACTCTTTCCTGAGAAGTCACTTGAAAAAGAAGACCATTGTGTTTTTTGCAAGCTGTAAAGAGGTATGGCTATTCCCCTGCCTTTCCCTGTAATGTTTAAAAACTATTAAAAGGAAGGTATTCATGTAGATATACAGGTGCCAGAGATGTGATGTTCTGGACTAGTTTGCAACAGGAAATCGGGGGAGGAACCGAACATCACCTATTCCTGTAGGCATGACAGGCAGGGCCTCGCTGCTGGGGAACTCACCAACCCAGGCTGGCTGCAGGAAGGTCCTGGAGGGCCTCGGTGTACCCAGCTGTCCTGGAGGACCTCAGTGCACTCAGCCGTTTTTGTGCTCTGCTGTTCAAAATGAATGATAAAAGTTATGTCACTAAGGGCCAGCTATTTCAGCTTTGTCTCATGACACATTTCATAATCGTGTTATAAAGGTACTTTAATAATTGTACCTACTTTCTTTACAAGCTTTTGTATAAGAAGTTGTAACTGTGAAATGGTGCAGGGAAAGGTTTTCCTTATGTAGAGAAATTCCAAGCTGCTGCTGTTCCTGCAATATACACAGTTTCTGTAATTATTTTCTTAAAAAAAAATAGATAACTGTCTGCTGTAAAATAATGCTGCGTTGCGGTACTGTATGTAAGAGTGAACATAATAAAGGACTGCTTTTTTAAGATAAGCTGTTGAAGCTCAAAGTAGTAAACCAAGACTGTGTTGACTGCTTTGAGTTGCAAGTGTAAGATACAGCACCCCTCCAGTATTGTCTGCTTTCAGTGCATCTCATGGACTTTTGATGCTTCAGATCCTTGCAGCCTAGTCGTGTCCCAGGTTACTCCTGCTGTTACCTCTGGCTCCTTTTAGGAAACGCCATCAAAAGGCACACCAATCTTTTGCCACAGTTCATTTCCTTTCGTCGTACCCGAGTGTGCGTCCAGGTCTCAAAAGAGCATCTCTTGTCTCTGACGTGGAGAAAAGTGTATTTTATTTTATGTGCTAAGTCAGTTGCTATATACTCTATATGATCTTAACAAGTTTGATGTTGCATGGTATTTTATTTTTTTTTTTTTCTGTCCCTGATTTGTCGGATAGGTCCAGTATCTATTCAGAGTGTTCTGTAAGCTTCAGCCTGGTCTTCCTGTACTAGCACTGCATGGCAAACAGCATCAGATGAAGAGAATGGAAGTCTACACTTGCTTCGTTCGGAAAAAGGCAGCAGTACTTTTCGCTACAGATATTGCAGCTCGTGGCCTGGGTATGTACTCACAGAATAGCCTTCAGAAAGGGATGACCTAACCGTATGGAGACTTTTTCAGGCTTTATGCTCTGATGACCGACCTGATTTGTAAGAAATGAAGCTCTGCTTTGCTGAAGAGCTCATTAGGGTATCTCAGAAGAGAGATGCTTCTCAGAGTTCTGCCATTTCTGTACTGGAGAAGCCCACTTCCTTTGTGCTTATTTTCTTTTGTCCCAGAAAGACCTATGTTGTCACTAGCTTTGTACTGGGAGGTGTTAGTGAGGTAGTCAGTGAAAGTGGTCTTTTATTTATTTGTTAAAATCTGTAGACAACCTGTTTTTTCCAGCCATGTTCTGTGACAAATATATGGAAGAAGAGAAATTGAAAATAGTGATGTATTTGTTTACTACATGCTCTAAGGCAGGATTTTGGCAGTTTTAAGTATTTCTGGTGTACCTATATCCTGTGGGTTATTCTAAAGTATATGAAAAATTACTATCCTACCAGTACGTGGAAATGAAAACCTGAAGAAATTTCAGTGTCTGAACTGTGAATGCCTTTATAGGACTTTCTTAAGGAGTCAAAAAAATAGGTGAAGGAAAAGCAATGACATTTATGGGACCTGATTTGGCTTGATTTTCTTTCCTCTGGTCATTACCTGCTGAGTTACGATTTACTACTTTATATTTTCAGTGGATACTTTCAGTACTTGGAGGCATTTGGGTATGATGCAAGACTGTTTTCAGGAGTCTACTGGTTCTTCTTTCAGATCGCAAACTCCATTGTCCAAGCTGAAAGGCTTATCCTTACAAAAGGAAGGCAGGCGCTCTAAAAGCGGAAAGCAGCAATGGAAGCTGTTGATCATGCGTTCTACACTGTCAACATCTCACTAGCGAGGATCTGACGGGTTTAGAGTGTAGGTGACATTGTGGAGTAGAGCGTAGCTATAGACTTGGTCAGGAGGAACACAAGCTTACTCCAGTGCAAAGCGTGCTGCCGCTGGGTGGAGAGAAGCAGTTAGAAAATGCTTATTAACAACACCATTCCCATTCAGTGTCAACGTCTTTGCCAGGCTTGGTCATACCCTTCCATCCTGAAGAAGGAATATGATATTTCTGTATGTGGGCAGCTGAAATAGCGCTGTCTCACCACAGCTAACTTAAAACCCTGGTGGTGTAGGATATTGATGCTGTGTGTGAAAAGTGGGTCGTGTATCGTTATTTAATTATTAAACGTAGTGGTGTTTTATCATGTGGACACAAAGCATGTCTGGTTTTGTCAAGTGTGAAATTGTGTTCCTGTCAGTGTGCTGTCATAATGTGGGAAAGGAAGACACCATTAATTTTAGCTTTCTTTGATGAAGAGGTTGAATGTTTGTGATATGCTAATACACGCAATTAATTTTACTTTTATTTCAGAGGTTGCACCCAGTGTCGATAAATTGGTCTAAATGGTGGTTCTTACAGGAATTAATGCTCCTGAATAATATGTTGCTCTGGAATGGGAGGATTTTCAGTACAGTGAGCTTAAATTTTTTTTTTTTTTTTACACAGATTTTCCAGCAGTGAACTGGGTCATTCAGTTTGATTGTCCAGAAGATGCAAACACGTACATCCACAGAGTGGGGAGAACAGCCAGGTTTGTTTTCACTTGTCATTAATATTTTAATCTTTAAAACTAGATCACTATAGGGACAGATAATTGGCTAAAGACTCAGTTGAAAAAAATCAAGATATAAACTGGAAAGAAAGAAGGGCTGTTTTGACCAAGAAACCCTTTTGATTACTTAAGAGTAATGGCTCGACTTAATAATTAGTGAGCTTCAGACACTCCTTACAGCAGCCAGAAAAAAATACCCCCCAATGGTATAATCTGATCAGGGAAGATTAATAGTGAGGAAGCAAAAATCTTCTCTTTCACTTGCAGGATTACCTCAGAGGCTGAGTTGAGCATGTTTGTGGCTGGAAAAGCTTGTTTTGCCACTGCCATTTATAGATAAATAAGGCCTTAGACTGTGGATCCAATTTCTTTGTGTCATTGAAGACTCTTCAAAAGAATGGAAATACTTCTTCCTTATTTTAATTTGGGGGAAGGAAGCAAATAATGTTAATTACAGGCTAAATTCTTAGTTTTTTAAGTCTTTTGTAGAATTTTATTCTTAGGGATAGCTTTAGTTAAAATATTTGTGGCTAAGCCTTTATAACGAGAGGGAGTTAACCAGATACACTGTTGAAAAGCTGGTGCTTGATCTCTAAAGTAGATTTTTAAGAGAAGCAGCAGCTGTTATTGTCTATAATTCAGTAGATCAGAAACTTTATGCAGTCACCTGAAGGATGAAAGGCAAGACCTGGCATTGTATCTTAGTCTGTAATTTAATCTGTTTATGATCGGGTTAGCAGTGTAGGTGGTTGTCAAACCTCATGACAGAGTAGTTGCTTGGAAGAGCACTTCAGTGCTCTGCACTACAGGAATTTTAAATCGGCCTTCCTGGGTCAGATGACATTAAATTTTGGTGACTGGTAGGAGTGTGTGCTTCTGTCTGTCTTTCAGAACGGGAAAGTTCTAGCCATGGTTTCATTGTAATTGGTAACAGTCTGTCCTGTGCTCCCCACTTTCTGATCTACCTGTCACAATAGAGAGGAATAATAAATTCTTGAACACTTTTGGAAGATTACCGCCTATGAACCAAATCAGTGAGTGCTATATATAATTAGATAAAACACGAGGCTGTTCGGCTAAATTCAAATCTAGATGTAATCTTATGCATATCAGTTGAGAGAAAAGCTTATAGACTTAGTTAGACTTACGGGGTTTTGGTTTGGTTTGTTTTTTTCTTTTTTACAAGCCTTCTGTGGAAGCTATAAAGGATTAAAATTTTTCTTCGTTATGGCATACTTTCATTGTGGAAGGGAAAGCAATGTGTTTGGCACTGTTTAATTGGCAGTTTCTAGGAGGCTTGCTGAGCTCTTCCCGAGCTGTGGCACCTCCCTGGAGTTATAATCCTGAGGCCTTTTCCTAGTTCTCATTAGGCGCAGAGAAGAGCGATTGTAAACAGGTTTAGAGAGGGAAAGCAGCTACACAAAGACAAAGCTTGCTTTCCACATTGCTTTTAATAAAATGTCGCTCTGACGAGGATGTTAGCCTTACAGCCTTAAGGGTCTGTCTTCAGCGGCCTCTTAAATACAACCTTCCGGATTGCTTGAGGGACGCGTTTAGACAGATTTGGGGCAGAGGGTCTGTCCCATAGGCCACGGGCTGTGCTGGATGTCTGCCCCTCGCTTCACCGGGCCATGGTTTACATTTCCTTTTACGTGACTTTTTCAGTAGCCAGACCTTACAGAAATGGGGAGTACATCTGAGCAAGCTGTTTGAGCTGGCAGGTGGTGGCTGGTACTGAAAGTAAATTCCTTCTGAAGGAGAAGCTTTATGGGTATTTTCTGTTTCTTGATCTGATACAAAGATCAAGGGAGGCTCTACCTACACTGGGCTTTCATTTTGGAGAAATGCACAGGCTCTGCCTGTCCTTAGAGTAAAGCAGTTCTGGAAAGAGATTCATTTAGTGGACTTAATAGCATGAAATAAACCTTTGAAATTAAAACAAGGGAGATGTCCAGTTCTAAGTAGATATTGGGTACTAAGCAAATATGCTAAATGCCGTTTTGGATGTGGATAATTGAGAATGTACTTCTCGGTGAACTCATTGAGGTGTTGAGTAGGAAACTTCACTTGTCTTCAATAGCTACAGTTAGCGTGAGAAGCTTGTGTTTCTTCCAGAACTGAGCTGCCGTTTAATAGTCCTCATTAATGAGGTTAGAGATAGTGACAAGCTTTCATAGGTTATGAGAGTGTATAATTTCATAAAATGAAAGCTAAATTAAATATCTCAGCTAATTAAGACACTGTGTTAAACTGTAATTAAAACTGGGATGACAAATACTGTTTACTTCTGAAATCAAATTATTTTGTGATAGAAAAGTAACTATGAAAGTTGAGAGAGAATTATTTTGGAGATGGGGCTGAAAAACCTATGACTAATGGTGGTGGATGTGTTCCCACATCTGTTTCACGGTTTTGCAAAGCCTTATCTGAGATGGAAGATGATTGATTATTTTAAGTGGAGAAGACCACTGTGTTCCCCAAGCAGCTTTTCACTTGCATTTTATCCTGCTGTAGAACATTAATTGCAAGTCCTGCATTTTTGATTTATGGCAAAGTAAGATCAAGAAAATCTGGGTGTTTTCCAGGAATGCTTTTACTTCATAGCAGAACTGGCGCTTTTTTTTCCTCTCCCCCTAATGTTGAAAGGTATGCTACGATTAGAGTGACTGGAAGCTGTTTCTTACATCTGCTTTTAAAGTGTTTATTTTAAGTCTTAACTAGTTCAGTGTGACGTAATTTCTAAAATACTGGCAATATTATGGCCATTCCCATGAATATTTTTGGCTATATTTTTGTCATGCTGTCTGTAATTTAAAGTCTGTAATTTAAAATACTAGATAACGGTGTTTTCCTTTGGGTTTCATTTTCAAAAATTCTATGTAAATAAGAGCTGCTTGTACCAATTGTCTGCAAAACTAAATTCTGGGTTTTAATTTCTCTTGATGCCTTCTGTAGCCTTTGAAGCCTACAGTTAAAAATACTCTTTGATCAATTTTGAGAAATAAGTTTCAGTGCCACTAGGGGACAGCAGAAGATAATAATTTTTGAAGCACACTGATGTTCACTGCTTTTCTCAACTGTTTTTCCAAATGTAATTTTTAAGTTATATAGCCCAAAAAAATCATATATAGGGATGTTTTT
Source organism: Buceros rhinoceros silvestris (assembly GCF_000710305.1). Lineage (NCBI taxonomy): Eukaryota > Metazoa > Chordata > Aves > Bucerotiformes > Bucerotidae > Buceros > Buceros rhinoceros. The sequence goes on along the minus strand of NW_010404011.1, from coordinate 101,071 downwards.
ATTGCAGTTGTGATCGCATTGATGAGCAGAAAGGACATTGAAAAGTATGTTTTATCTTTGCATTAATGCACAAGTGCCTTGTATTTTGGATGTACCTGTATCTTGGCACGTCTCAGTAACATCTTTCTTTTCTAGCATTACATTCCTCCGTCTGCTGCGTTTGTTTTCTCCTTCCCTTCAGAGGATGGTTACAGAATTACAGGTTACTGGAATTACAGAAGTCCTTTTTATTTTTTTTTTTAAAGACATTGACAGTGGAATATTAAACAGAATAAATCTTTTTGCTCTGCAGTTCTTATCTGTATGACCAGAATTTTGCAGAGGCTCTAGGACTGACTCAGACTTCTGATGGTATTTAATCCAGGCTAGCTGGTTAGGTTTCTTAGGTGCTTACACTGACTTAGGAAGGTCACTGTATTTTTTTTTGTTGTTATTAAATGTAGTGTACATAAAGGCATACATGTTCTGTCTAGCTCTATGTATGCTTTTTTATTTTTGGTAAATTATATTGTGATGTCATATGATGAAAATACATCATATGATAAAAGTCCATCTTCCCAAAGCAGGATATCCCACTGCTACCATCTTTGTCCTGGCTGGTTTGATGATTGTAGCCAAATATGAATAAAAACTTGAAAGATCTGTGGGTTTTTTTGATGCCTTATGAATACCAAAGAATACACACACATCAGATTTTGGAAAGGTGGAAGGGGCAGATCGTATAATCTTATTCTGTCATGAATGCTTTGAAGAATGCTCGTTGGGGCTCTCCTTGAGTTATTGCACATTATATGTATGGAATTGAGACTAAAGAACAGTCAGAGTAATCTAAGAGTGGCTTTATGTTTAGATTGACTTAATGGAACTTTTTTCCAATGATGGAAGCTTGATTTCTTTTTTTTTTTTTCATTGGGAAGTATATCCCAGGGATACGTCTTGGGTCCTGAATAAACAGTCCAGTCCAGATGGCAGCTCCTTGTTTGATTTTTTTTTTTTTTTTTTTCCCTTCATTTGAGCTGTGTGTCTAGAAAATGGAAATGCAGGCTTCTACCATACGTCTTGGGGCCTGAATAAACAGTCCAGTCCAGATGGCAGCTCCTTGTTTTATTTTTTTTTTTTTTTTTTTAGTGTTTAAGACCCACTGAAACTCTTTTACTGATGTTTCTTTAAAAATAACTGCAGTATTTAGACCATCTCATATTGCCATCAAGTCATCATCCTAACTCAAATTAAGTAAAAATAGCTGCTAGCGGAGGTCATGAGAAATTGTTGACACCACAAATTTAACTTGCAATTCACATTATTAAATTCTGTAAAATTAAACACTGTACCCTTGCTGCATTCCTGACAGTGGCTTGCGATGCTGGAGTCATGTTGACTGGCACTGTGGTGTCCATTGGAATTATCTTCATAATGGCACGGCGTGAATGCTCCGATACACTGAAATAATAAGTGGCCGAGGTTATTACCTGCTGGCATGAAGCTGTCTTGTAAGCTGTAACAAAAAATAAATAAGCACATATATTTTAATGCAGTAGAGTGAACACAGCTGCTGTGGAAAATGGGTTGCTGACAGCCTAGGCTGGAGGACCCAACAACCTCCCAGGGCCGTTTGAATTCAGTTTATTCTGAGACTAGCGTGGCAAGATTGGTGAGCCACTGCCTGTTCTTGTCTATTATTCCTTTGACTGGCGAGTGGGTCTGTCTGGCAAACAAGGACACGTAGCCAGGACGACTGAATGAAGGGGATTATGGTTTCGTGGTACAAATAAAACCCAGTTTCATGGTTCTCAGAACTCGGCAATTGATACAAATGGGCTGCTGTCCAGACAGGAGAAGGAAAAGGATATTAAGTGATCAGAGGAAAACAAAACAAAACCACCTCCAAAATAAACAAACCTTGAAGCAATTCTGACTTCATAGCAATATTTACTGATAATGGTTTTGGGATACTGAGCTAAAGTCTATGCAAGGGAGAAATAGGAGTGAATGGGGAAACAAACAAAAAAAGAAGCCGGTTCACTTAGTGTTTGTTTTAAATGCTCTGTGGGGTGTTGGGCTGTTCACAGCCCATGGGAAAGAGCGCTTCTCCCTGGGCAAATCGAGGTGCCAGCCACGAGCAGTGGCTGGCTGCCGCGTTTGCTCAGCCTTGGGTAGCAAGCACGCCTGCTGGCCTCTTGTCGTGTTTGTCAGGCTGCTTCGGGAGGGCTTGGGTGGCCCCCGCCCCGGCGCAGTGCCCGCCTGCCGCGTTTGCTCAGCCTTGGATAGCAAGCACGCCTGCTGGCCTCTTGTCGTGTTTGTCAGGCTGCTTCGGGAGGGCTTGCTGTAGATGATACAGCACAGTTCCAGTCAGCACTGCACGCAGATCTCTTGTTGAAGATTTGTTGTAAAGAAAAATAACTTAGAAAAAGAGACCATCGATCATGTAGATGGGATAGAAATTCCAATATTCATGCATTAGTTTTCTGTGCTCATTTGTCACTTAAAAAAAAATAGAATAAGAAATTAGCACATTAGGGAAGGAACACAGCAGTGCAGAAGGTATAATAAACAGTAGATAAAACTCTTCTTGCTCCTGGGCTTGCAGAAATAATGTTTTCTTTGTTTGAAGCTTAGGTAACACCAGTCCTCATCACATCCGAAGGCCCAGATGATAGTGTAACTGGAAACAAAATTTTGCCTGTATTGATCCTAATATGAGACCCCAAAAGTTGTTACTTTAAGAAATATGTTTAAAAATGGTAGCATAGATAATAGTTGAATTTTAAAACAAAACTATAAATTATTGTATTTCTATGGAGGGCCTTAGGGGTAGATATGAATATTAGTTTCTCTTTGTTGAGGGATAGTGTGTGGGTGAACAGATTTATTCATATGCATATCAGGCTGAAATAGGTCTTCTCAGAATAAAACTGTCTATTTTGATATATTTTGGATATATTTTTTTACAGTTGACTTATATTGTTCCTTTACATAAAGAGTGCAACACAAACATCTGCATTAATAAAATGCTTTTTCCTTCACTACTGTATTTTATCAAAGAATTGAAAATAATTTGAAAACAAAAGATAAATTACATGCTAGAAATAATAGAACTTGACTCACTCTAACTTTTCTCCAGTCCCTGTCCTATTAAGTGTGATTGTTTGCTTATTAGCGAACCTATAGATCGGGTCACTGTTCGTAACCTGGCTTCTAAAAACTAGATGTACCTTTGCATCTCAGATAGTGATTTGCTGTTTTCAAGTACTTTGTACAACAGATGAAGAACTGTACTTTGCTAGGTTTTTTTTTTTTCCCCCACCCTCAAGTTTCAGGTGCGATAATGTGTGTACATTACAAAATATGTATATAATTCCATTGGCATAGTCTTTCAGTCTTTACAGGGGTAAATCTTTTAGAAGCAAGGATCTGTGCTGCTTTTTGGATTATGCTGGTCAGTTATTCCACTTGATAGAATTGCCTTGTTTTAGACTCTTTATGGAAACTAAAATTGAATGCAGAGGTTTCAAAAACATCATTGTTGCACAGCCAAGTGCTCCAGAATATTAGTGTTCTGAGAAGGGTGCGACTGGTACACAGTGAATAAATGAATTGCCTTTCATGATGAATAATTTGGCTTCACAGTGGAAGTAACTATTAAATAGTTTAGCATTAATAGTTTGGCAACCATGTATGATGAACAAAGGGTCCAGCAGAAGAGTGAAAATACATAATTAAGTGTATAATAATGCATATGCAAGCCCAGGCAAATTCAGTGGGCTTGGGTTGGATGCTGTTCCAAACACTTCACTTGCTGACGTTAATGACGTTTTAATGAAAGCAGTCTTTTGCGTACGTGTGGAAAGTCTCTAGCAAATTTGATCTGGGCGAGAAAGAGGCAGCTGAGAAGTTGATTTGGCTTCCTTGATGCCTTTCTCAGAAGGGATCTACTGTGGAGAGTTTCTGCAATGCTAATGTATCTGAAGGTGGCTTGTTGGCTTGGAATGCAAGACTTTTTAGGAACGGGCTTGGACTTAAGCTCACAACTTTTGCAGTGATATCTTACTTCCTTGTATGTCTTTTGACAGATGAGATGACAGCTTATGTTGATACTATCCATCTTGGCCCAGTTAGGCTAAAATTAGTTCTCTAATCAAGTCAACTTGGTAAGGTCCCATTTAAGTTGCAGGTTAAAACAAAACCACAAACTCTTTCTTTTTTAGTACGGAGGTAGGTGTGTGACCTCCAAAGCATAAAAGTTACATATTTATGGTTCCTTGTGTGGTAAATATCTTCAAAAACGTTATCACCTCCTTTATATTTTCTGTAATGGGAAATATTCCGATTCAGGAAACTGTAATGCAAGTATCTTTACATTCACAACCCTCCTCCCCCAAATTTTACAATTATCTCATCATCTCCATTTTGTCCCTTGCCAGTTTTTAAAATAGGTAATTTTTTTTCTTGCCAAACAAAGCAGAAATACTGCCTTTAACTCTCTTGAAACTTGGCATCAACTTACGTCTTCTGAAATACAAATGTTAGGGAAACATGTTGCAATACATCTGTTCAAGACAACCTGGATAACATTTCCTGTGAGGTCTGCATATCCAGACAGTGTATACTTACAGTTCTCTTTCCATTGCTTTCCCATCATGGTTTTGTTTTTTTTTTTCCCCCACTGGATGTCTGCCCTACAGCAGAACACTGGTGCCTGATGACCATCAATCAGATGGTTCCCATTCCTATTTTATTCTGGAAACACCGTGACTTGTAAGTCATGGACAATTAAAATACGGTGCATTTGACTGAACTATGTGTTACGATGGTCGTGACAAGAATGTAAAATTACTCTGAATGGAGTTAGAACAAGCTCAACTCTAGCTGCCTGGCAAGGTGGAATTGATTAATAATCACGGCACGTTTCATCTGTTGCCTTCGTGCTAATGGCAGTATTGTTTACTTTAATAGTATTGGCTTGGGGTATATGCAACCTTTGACTGGATCTGATCAGGGGTAAGTTAAGATAGGCAAATTTTTGCTAACCTTAACCTGCATGAAAAACATTTTCATGTCCTAACTGAATTGCTATGAGTTCCTTTGAGCTTGATACCAGCTGTTGGCTCAGGGTGATTTTTAGCAGAAGTTTTAAGATTGAATCTGTCATGGTAAACAAAGTATCCTCTTGACTTTAGTGTTTTATTTTACTTATTTTTTTGTATTAAATGAAACTATTTGGAAACTCTTTGTGTTTCTTTGCTAGGGAAACGGTGTTCTTGACATCTAAACCCGTTTTTCTCTACTTCTAATTAGCCAGTACCACCTTGTCCTAGATAATTTATCCCATTTCCTTCTTGTCCAGCCTTTAGTACTTGCCCTTGATTGTAAGCATGCTTTTTCTCATCTGCAGTCAGCGCAAATTTATCATTCCTACCCTTTGGTTTATTGTGCTACTGACGATTTGTCACAGCTCTCTTGCTTGTAAGTCAAGATTGAGTCGCAGAGAAGTTAGTTGCCTTTTTGATACGTGTTGAAACCAATAGATGCTAGAAAATAAGACAGATGGGAACTAGAAGTATGTTCTTTCCCCTCCCTCCCCCAAGACTTTCTGCAAGTAAGATGCAATTTTCCTTAGAATTGGAATGAATTGTACCCGGTATCCTTAGAGACTGTTAAAAATCGTTATGCAAAGATGAGTCTCTGCTCTGGTTTCTTGATCACCTTGGGGAGATGACAGTATAAATAATATCATCACAGTCCAAGGAAGTTTGAATAATTTGAGGGTTTTAATTTACTTTTCTCCAGCACAGTTGAGGTGCACACGTAGTGAATAATAAATCACCAGAGTGAAATTAGCCTTTCAGGACAGATGTTTGGTTTTGGTGATGATGGACAATGTGAAGGCTACAGTCGGCAAGAGTGGGGAGAACTTCTCCCTATGTCTTCTCATCTGCAGAAGTAGTCTTTCTGCTGAAAAATTTCAGTAGCTGAGGTTGGCTCTCTGCTGCTTTATTGTCTATAAAGTTTAAAGATTTTATCTGTCTATTGAAAATAATGACAGAAATGTTCTTTTGTTGACTTTAGTGGAGAACTTTATTCCCTTGGGAGAGGAGAACATCCCTCAATATCCTATATTTTAGGCATTGTAATGGAAACAAATTTTAAGCAAAAGATCTAAGTGTTCTTTTCCTTGGTTTTTGTGCCAGGTTTTCATAGCTTGTGCTTTCATAAGTTTGCCAGTGTAGAACCTTTTGGTATGAAAGACACAGAGAAAACACTTGAAAGCTTTGATTTTCTACTGCATCCTCTCCTTTTAAGGTTATCTTTAAGTCCATAGTTTTCTTATTAGCGCAATACTAAGTTACTTTTTTTTTTTTGAGAAATAAGATAATATTCTCCACAAGCAGAACTTCTTTTTTATAGGCTTTCTCTAACACCCATTGGGTGCTTTGAATTGGTGCAAACCTTCCCAGATTGTACTTGAAGGCATTTGGTTTTGAGCTTTCTCAATTCTGTAATGATTTAATTTTCATGTTTAGCTCTGAAGAGCAGCATTAATATTAAACTGACTGTTTTAATTAATTAAATCACACTTACAATATAAAAATGGGCAAAGACTGTTCCTCGTTAACTTCAAGTACGTTTAAAATATTGGCATTTAAAGGAATGAGTGTTTCCAAAATAGGTAAGGACAAAATTTATACTGCTTCAATAGTTACCAGATGTCTTTCAGTCCCCTTGGATTTCTGAAGGCATCAACTCTGACAAATATTTTTAACGTTACTTTTATTTTCTTAATAGTTGCCAGAAGCTGAGAAAGTATAGGTGTTTGGAAATCTGTCTCTATGTTTATGTGATTGTTTCTTTACTTACTATAGTACTGCTTTCTCTGTATAAAGGCTTAGCCAGACTTAATGTAAACATCGAATTAGTTGTTGTCCATAGATACCAGATTTAATGCTTGTTTTCTATTTGCGAATTACCTATGGACTGTGCCTTTAGAATTACATCGCCTGTATTAGGTCATACTTTCTGGGAAAATAACCGACTCCATGTTTCATGTGTTTAGCACTAATAATACAAGAACACCTTTCAAGGGTCAGATTGAATGTTCAGCGGATCCTGCATCGTGTGTTGAGAATGACCTCGTGGGTACTGAGGAAAAGCTATAAAAGCAAAACTGACATGGAATGGTATTTCCTGTACTGTTTCATTCCAGAGTTTGGTTTGTGGTTTGCACAGAGGTTATGTGCGCTCTCTGACCCTCGATGGGTGTTTCTTCCATGATTTGTATTCCTAGTGTGTTGCACGCTCAGTAAAATAAATGTGTAAAAGTAACAATTTAAAAATGCCAAGTCAGGCACTCCAGGGTAAGAAATGCCAGAAACCGCGAAAGTTTACAAACCACTTCATGCCTTGGACTGAATTTAAGGCGTCTGCAAAAATCATCCTTTGTTAGGTGTTTGTATAGTGCGATCAAGACTTTTTTTTTCCCCTTGACAAATGAGTAAGATTCTTGTTAAGAGACTACACAGATATTCTTTCCAGATACCAGATCATTCACGCAACTCTGTTTGGAATCCTTCCCTTTTGTAGCATCTGTTTTGAAGAGAAGAGCTAGAGCTGTGTTTTATTTTGTGCTCTAAATCGGTGAGACTGGTATTGGCAGCAGTATTATCTGTCTTCTGTCTGATACAAGCCTTGAGCAGATGAAAGAGAATTTTTTTCATCCTTCTTTCCAACTGTGCTCTTAGAGTTCAGATTCTTTTGATGAATAATTAGCTGCCTTGGAACTGTGATGATAAATTTTTGCCATAAAATGCCAAGTTCTCTAAGGTTCAGGGGCTTCCCGGGATTTCATTGCTTGTTCAAGCAGTGGCAATGTCTGACAAGCACCCACTTTGTGGAAATAATCATCTGGAATTCATCTATATAAAATCTACAGAGCTTTCTTAGAAGGTCCGCTTGGTCTATGTAAGCAAGTCATTCCCAACCTTAATTATTATATAAATGGCACAAACATTCATGGCATGTTTGGTCAGCAGAGACTTAGGTCCTCCTGTGCTGTTGGTAAAGATAATAAATTGCCTTAAACCAAGCATGTGGGTTGCTTTAGAACTCTTTTTAAGATTCCACAAGTTGGTATTTCTTCATTAAGAACATCTTAGGTCTATAATTAAATGGATGAAAACTGAGTCGGTATAGTTTGTGTGCCTCCCCTCACCCACAACCCTAAAGCAGTATTTTTTGAGACAAAGTCCAAATGTCTTACCACTTCTGTTTGTAAACAGTAAATTTATATGGTGGTGGTATGTGGCAGAAACTCTTGTATAATTTAATTTTCATGTAAAATGTCAAAATATATAAGTAAGGGTTAAAATCTCATGATGAAAATATTTACTAAACACTTAAATTATCTTTAAAAGTCAGTCACCAAACGCATCATTTGTAGCATTGAGGGGGGAAGAAAAAAGGCATCAGAGCGCATTTTGTCGTGATTTTTCAAATTCATCAGATTAAAGCAGAGAGCTGTAATAAAAGCTGTCAGACTGTTCTAACTGCAGATTTTGTTGCTACTTGCATTGCTTACTATACCGTGACAGATAGTGTTTATAGTTTTCAAACAGTTCAGCAGTACTGTTTTTGCCAAGTGGTAACTGTTTATACTTGGAGAAATATGGGCTCCCGATATTCCATCTGACGTGACTTTTATCAGTTAATGGTGTAATTCTGGTTGGTTTGCCTGAGAACATTCTTCTGTACTCTCTGGCCTCCAACTTTTGAAAGCTTAAGCCGAGGAGTGTTGACTTTAATACTGCCTTCAGTAGCACTTATGTCCCTTTTCTATGTGCAGAGACAGAACTAGTGTTTTCTTCTGTTATTGCTGAGCTGCTGTTGGAAAGACATGTGACCTACTTGGTGTAGTCTTGTTCTCTGTGGTCTCTGACCCAAAGACAAACTAATAACATCTCCCATCCTTCTGCTGACAGTTTATACCTTTTGTATAATACCCTTTCCTTGATGGTTCTCTTGATGGAGAAGAGTGAATGCAATTGGAGTAAAGACCCAACAGGAGAATGTACGATGGAGTAATAGAACCTGAGGATTTATGAAATGACAACAGACTGAGTGGAGTAAAGATGGAGAAAACAGTTAACTTTCCTTATAGAAAGCAGAAAAGACAAACAATATATGCTTAAGATGGTTGAAAAGTTTTAGCAACATAGGAAAAAACCCCATATGTGGCTGGAGTAGAAACTAAACCAAAGACCTGTTGAGGTAGTAAATAATTTGATAGAAAGTGACACTTGAAAAATAATACAATGAGTATTTTCTGTTTCAAATAAATGGAATACTTGCAGTCTGCTGCTGTGAGTAGCTCTTGTCAGTTTAGAGCTGCTCTGCATAGTAACTTACCACTCCCTTATATTGCTTTGTCCCACACATTGCTCTCATCAGTTGATTGAGAGTTGGATTCTGTCCACTTTTGGCATATATCTGAAATTTAGTTGGATTGTTGTTTTTTTTATGCAGTGGAGGACTCTATGAGATATTTTCCTATTGATCTGTACTTTTAAGAACTATTTGTAAATGTAAATGAAGAAACAATCTATGTCTCATGATCGATACAGACTTAGGTAATGTATACAAGCTGTCATTTCTACTTCTTTGGTAGGACTTAAAGCCATTGTCTTGTTTGTTTACTAACGCTGTTGGGTATTTTTTCCTTCACGAATGTCCTAAAGTTGCTAAATTCACGAGAAGTAGGAACTGTCACTTTCTAACACACAAAAAGAAATGAACAAGAAGATGCATTAGGCTCTAATAAAATAGAAGAATTGTTACGTCTTTGCCAACCACGTATCTTGAGTAATTACCCACTCAGCTACATTTGATACAGCTGTTAAGTGCACTGAAGAGTGAATACTAGGTATGCTCTTACAGGATCAGACTGATTGTATCTTTTCTTTTGCACCTAAAACCTGCTTCTATAAATGAAAGAACTCCTCGTTTTATGGTTTTCTTTCAGTGAGTGATGCCTCTATGGTCTGTTAGAAGAATGCCCTTTATTGAACATGCAGATTGCAGTTGTTGCTTGGGATCAAGGCACTTAGACTGTCCTAGTCTTTACCACCTTTCACTTGCAGGATGTGCAAAGGAGAACTGGTTGTATCTAGTATTGTAAGCTTTGATCAAATGCCGTTTGATTACCACAAGTGTTTCTAATCTAGGGAATAAAAGATCCATTGATCTGAATCCGTGTCTTGGCCCCAGATGTTTTAGGTTCTATGTGTAGCTTTGAAATCAGGTGGAGATACTAGCAAGTCACTCAGCTGGTTTGCCTCCTCTTTTTCCTTTGGATTTTTGTCTTCTCTTGGGGCTGCTTATAAGGGAGCAAATGTAAATTCTTGTTGGTTACTGAAAACATCAACAAAAATTCAAAAATTGTATCTTTGCATGTTTGCTTGAGGTATCTCTCTTTTTTTCCCATCCCCCAATCAGGTACAAAGAAGGTGGTGAAGCTTTGTTGGTATTGCTTCCCTCAGAAGAAAAAGGCATGGTGGAGCAGCTGGCACAGAGGAAAGTACCTGTCAGCGAAATCAAGTACGTGACTGATGGCCTGTCTGTTATTCAGCTTCTTTCTACAGGGATAATGTGTCATGAGTCCATGACAATCGTGATAAAGTGCTTGGATTGCTTGGACCTGGACAAACAAGGGAGATCTTTTTGTTTTGGTAGTGGTGTAGAAGGAAGAGACCTTGAGAGGTTCCCTATTCCATCTGCTTTCCTAACGGCAGGATCAGCTGCACAAATCATTCTTATCAGATGCTTGTCTAACTTGCAGTTAATATCTTCACAATTTCCCGAAGTGATCTCATCTGTACTCAACAGCTCTCACCATTAACGTTCTTTCTTCGAGTGTCTGATAAGCTTTGTAAGCAATTTAAGTGAAATATTTCTTTTGTCCTGTGCCAGGAATACGTGGAAAATGATGAATTCTCTTACTCTTTGCAGCTACTGAACATTATCATGCTCTCTCTTTCTCTTCTTTTCTTTTGCACATTAATCAATTAAAATTTCTTCGGTCTGTCCTTGTATGTTTTTGTAACTGCTATCATTCTTGTTTGTCTTTCCTCTTTTCTTTACCTCTAGGCTGTTCTCCAATTTGTCATGATCTTTCTGAATATTGGATATCCACTATGTAATATTGCTTTAATATTATGACAAAAATGTGGTTCTTGAAGGAAACAGCAATAACAACAACAAAGCACCTTTTTTTTTTTTTTTCCTGACACTGGAGAATTGTCTATGTAGTCCATGTGACAGTAATATTAATACTAGGACATCTGTTAAAACTTGCTGCCTTCCCATCACTGTCGTTACTGTAGGAGAATCCATTGGTGTCACTAACCAGCGTGGTTGCACTTGTATGGGATCTGCTGGTGTGAGGCTGGCAACTCCGAGCAGCCTTCCTTAGGTCCCAGCTCTTCCTGGTTACCCCAGCCTTCCAGGTTGTCCATAAGGAGCCACGTTCCAGGCGGAGAGCACAGAGGAGAACCTGCTGCTGCTTGGAAGCTGGGTGGAATTTGGAAGCTGTTTTGCTACATCATGGCAGCATGGTGATTTTGATGGTTGATCTTTAAGTCCTGCTTTGGAGAGGATGGGAAGAGAGAGTATCTAGTAAAGCAGTGCTTGTACCCTGGTAAAAACAGGGTAAATGAGAGGAGGGTGGAGTCTGTATCAATAAGGAAATTTGGAAGTTTGAATCAGTTCATAAGAGCAAGCAAGCTGGGTTCATATTTTCATCGTGGCACAGTCAAGCATGGCCATTTATGCAACTGCTAGGCAAAACAACAAGTTCAAAAAGTTATGCTGCCCTTAAATGCAAGATTTGGGCTCTCAGGGTGACAAGGAAAATAAACAGCCTAGTTGAAATGACAGACAATGTCATAAAATCCCCTTCCAGGCTTTGAATAGTTGGCTCTAGCTCCTTAGTTCTTAGCTGTTTAGATAAACTTTTGAGTTATGATAATTCATTGAAGTGTTTAGATTTTAGGTTTGTCTCTCCAAATAGTCCCATGTATGTAATTATTGTAAAGAACTTTATTTGTTCAGGAAGAAATAACATGCAAAATCCAGTTTAACCATGATCAGCTTTCCTATTTTTGGAATTTCATCATGAGATGAAGGTGGCAGTGAGTGGCTGTCAGGACATAGTATTGGAGAGGAGAGAATCTAGTATTATGACACTTTTTGATATCCAGCGTTGCAGGTTTAGTCATTCATTAACAAACACGTAGCCTCAAAATGTGCTCAGGGAGCCATACTCTTGGTTGAGATGTCTTAGATTTACACCACATTATGTTGTCATGTTTTTACCTGTACAGCGTCTTATGTTTTTTGTCTTCTTAAAACCTTTTACTAGCAAATTGGAGCTGGATTACTCAAACTAAAATTCATGTGTAGTCAACAAAATGTTTTCACATCTTGTCTAAGATTATCGTCCATTATGCTTGGAGCCCCAGTGACATATTGTCTGTTGTAAATATTGAATTGTATTCCTAGAATAATCAAGTCATAGAAAATAATGAGTAATGGTGGGTCCAGGTGGGGATTGGAACTAGGTATGCGTTTTGAGTTTGACAAAATCACGGTGACAACAGTCCGTAGCTGACAGTCCCAGCTACTGTGAGTACAGCTCCAAGGCCAGTTTTGCGTTTACTTAAAGATTTTTTTGTAGACTGTGTTTCGCTAGCTTATGAGAATGTGCAACTGCCAGATGCTTTGATGATACCAAATACACCGTTTGTTGTTTCTTTCCTATTCTTAAAGTCTGCTAATGCTTCCGTGGAGGATAATGAGACTGATCAGTCATGCTTTGCTCCTGGCTAAGCTCTGTCGGCTGTTGCGTGTTTGCTTATGTTCTGTAGGTGCTTACACATTTTTTTTAGGTATTAAGAAAAAAGTTGATCACTTAACTTTTCTACATCCATTCCCCCACCTTGGAGATGAGCACTGCTTACCTGCCCTGTCTCACAGATTTTTACCTACCTCAGATGGGTTCTCAAGAATAGGTACAACTATGGCTCCACGTGCTTTGACTCTCTCTTGTTGCTATGGAACAAATTTCTTTTGGCCCAGCTGATTTAGCCAAGTACCTGTTTTCCTGTGATTAGCGATTCTGATGTGAGCTTGGACTGCGCTGTAGCTCTTGTTAGCTGTCTCATTGCAGCTGCCGCTTTGAGTGAAAACAAGGGAAGAAAACCAGTGGCTAATTTAAGTGTCTTGTTGTTAAGTTTCCCATAACTTAACAGCAACCCAACACTCCTCCGGGCTGTCTTACTACTGCTGTTCCTGTTGGGTTTTTTGTTGTGTTGTTATTCGTGCTATCCCTTCTTCTGTATCTCATTTTGTGCACGTAATTCTTATTTTATCCCAGTGTATTTGTGCTGGTTTTATGTGTTTTGAGTTCTACTTTAAGCTTTCTTCTTGACTTCCAGGTCATTGTAAACACATTGATTTTTATCTAGCCAACCTTTTTACCCTTCCTCCTTCCTCCTGTCTTTCCTCTGCAGTGTGGTAGTATACATTGTGTTTGAACCTTACAATACGATTTAATATTAAGCAAGCCACTGCTTTTATTTTTCTATATATTTATTTTTTTTTGTTTAGCATCATAAATATTTTCTTTGTTAGGATCTTAAATATTTTCATTGTCACCACCTCAGTCTTGTTCTACAGAATAAAACAGAGAGGAGTCTTCTCTCGGTTTGATTTTTCTATGTTTGGTATCTTGGGTGGCTTCCATCCTTCATTGCACTTCAAAGACTTGTTGGTCAGTTTGGACCCCACTGAATTTTTCATGCCTTTTCTATGTCTTTACACTTTCAGAGCAAATTATGTGCTGACTTGAAACTGGAAGTCAGCTTTTCGATATTTTACTAAAACTAAAGAGCTAAATGGCTCTTTTGGCACTACAGTTTTCCACTGGTTATATCTGACAGAGATGAGAAATTGAAATGGTAATAGAAGAAAGCTTGATGCCCTTATAAATGAAAGTGTTCTTTGATAACACCTCCAACTCCTTGTAATTGCTGCTTTTGTGGTTAATAGGGATAATGGATGATCATAATGGCTTATGTTACAAAAAATAGCTATAACCTTTTCTTGCCTAGTATATTGAGTCATGTTTTTTAGACCAACTTATTGCTGTGTAAAGAGGCATGATTTTGGTGGGTTTTTTTTTTTTTTTTACTTCCTCTAGCAAAGTCTGTATTTTGTTTCACAGTGTGGCATGACATGACACTCAGCAGCAAGTACCAGATGAATAAATCTGGTAGTTGTGTGTGACTTTTGATCTCTGCTTGAGAGGTTGTATGATACACTTGGGTGGCACTGTCAGATCAAAACCAGAAGTAAAAAGAGAAGGTGTGGGCAAGTAAACCTGGAATAGTATAGATATCACTGGAATAAGTGTAAAATTCCAGAGTCTGGAAAGGACTTGCATAACTTAATAAATTTACTGGCATTTTCAATAATAATGCCACTGTTTTTTGTTTACCTGATCAATATCCTGAGGAGCTTTTAAATCTGTTTAGTCTCAATGTCCTTTATTTTTGCTCATCTGGCTGTTAGAAAGTAGTACTTAAATTTCAGTATTCCCAGGGCAATGGATCTTATTTAAGCTTTCAAAAATGCTGAGAATTTCCTTATGAAGACTGCTCTCTCAGTGTAAAGTAGTACATCATGCATTATGCTTCTTCTATATTTTCTTCTCAGCGTTTTTATAAATTCAAGAAGTTCTTTCC
>NW_010404011.1:83980-86182 GCF_000710305.1 Buceros rhinoceros silvestris | reverse complement strand
GGCTTTGCTTTGGAAGAAATTTCATCACCTTCACTGAAAACTGTTTCTGGATAAAAAGTCTGAGCTCCCATTTGGCTTTTCTGTGTTATTTTTTGAAAAGTGTGTGCTTTATCCTTAACAAGGTTCCATCCTAAGCTGTTTCAGAGTGGTAATAACTTTATTAAAGCAATGCAAAATATGTGAACATACTGCTGAAGACCTTAATAGGTGCTATTTTTACATATTCTAATAATGAAATCTAACTTTTTTTTATTTAGAATTAATCCTGAAAAACTTACAGACATCCAAAAGAGGATGCAAGCTTTCTTAGCTCAAGATCAGGAGTTAAAAGAGAAAGCTCAAAGGGTAAGTAATCAGCTGTGCTATAGTTTTCGAGGC
This sequence comes from Buceros rhinoceros silvestris, assembly GCF_000710305.1. NCBI lineage: Eukaryota > Metazoa > Chordata > Aves > Bucerotiformes > Bucerotidae > Buceros > Buceros rhinoceros. The sequence continues at coordinate 85,804 of NW_010404011.1, read as the reverse complement.
ACGCTGGTTGAATAGAACTACTTTGTTGTGATAACCGACCTGCTCGTATCTGCCCTAGTTGCAGTGTTTGGAACATTGGTGGTAAGTATGGCTGTATAGCCTGTGTGAGTTGACGTGGGCTCTGAAGAGCCACCTGACCTACCACTGTTGTTCCCAAGTTAAGGCATGGATGAGGACATATTTATTTTAGAGTCTTGAGTGTGAAAGTAATTTTTGATTTAGTAGTCACTGCTGCTCAGCTATTTGAAGGTTTTTACTGTTTTGAGTCTTTCCCAGCTGTTTGAGATCTCAACTTGGGGAGAAGGAACCTTGTACACACTGCAGACTGGGACCAAATGGCTGGAAAGCAACTTTGCAGAAAAGGACCTAGGGGATTGAGTTGTCCTAGCAGACAACAGGCTGCACTTGAGCCAACAATGTGCCTTTGCTGCAAAGAAGGCCAGCCGTGTTCTGGGTGGCATTAGGCAGAGCATTGCTTGGCAGGTCAAGGGAGGTGGTCCTTCCCTTCTCTTCTGCTCCGCCCTGGTGAGACCCATCTGGAGGGCAGAGCTTGATTCTGGAACTCTAGTACAAGAAAAATATGAAGATAGTGGGGGCAGGACCAATGAAGAACAAGAAAAGATGATTGAGCACTTGGAGAATCTCCTGTGTTTGGAGAGAAGCATAAATTAGAGCCAGAGGCTTCTGCGAGGTGCCCAGTAACAGGAGAGGAGGTGATGGGCACAAATCTACATACAAAACTCCTCCATTTAAACCCAAGAAAAAGCCTTTTGTTTTGAGGGTGGTTGAACATTAGAAGAGACCGCACAGACAGTCTGTGTGGTCTCCAATGCTGGATGTTAAAAGCTGGGTGTGTTCCTGAGCAGCCTGCTCTACCTGAGTTTGCTTTGAGCAGTGGTTTGGACTAGGTGAACTTCAACTCATCTGTGATTCTGTAAAGCATAAAGCTGTTAAATCAGTACAAATATATCTTTTTTTTTTTCCCCGTCATGCATCATTGGAAGCATGGTGAAGTATGGGACTGTGTACCCTTTTCAGTTTAGTAACCCTTTTTGATTGAAGGGGATGAGTAAATTGGTAATTCTTCCAGAGAGGACTTTTCATGGGCAGCTGATATAGGATGTTTTGAAATAATAATAATAATAAACAGTTACTGAAAAGTAGCAGATCTCATTGCTTAACTTAAAAGCTTAGAAATATGACACCATGTAGGTCTCACCTGCCCACTTTTGTATCTTAATCAATTTTTATTGTTGTGTCTCCTGAATATATACAATAGTTTGTCCTTTCCCAGTGGTAAAATCCAATGCATTGCATAAAGCATTTTAACTTCCATTTGGATTTAAAATAAGGAACATCTTACCTGGAAGAGCTATTCTAAGCTATGGAGAAGTATGTGAATGGGACTATGAATGGTATTGTTGGGAGACACCATGAACAATACCTGAATTTCACCAAGATTTTGGCAGGTTTGGGGAAGGTAGGAAAACTTAAAATAACGGGGTAGGGTCCTGGACCAGAACGAGCTGGTTGTAAAAGGCACTTTCCATGGAAGATGGTCTGTGAAACATTTCTGGATGTTGCACTGCCACTTGCCATCGCTTGCTGACCTTTCCCTGGTTTTGTAATATTTTTAGGCTAGGGACTTTTTGAGCTAGAACTTACTACTTGTGTTACTGAAGCGCTGCAACCTGCTGATTTCATGAGGTTGATTGCTTGGTTCATTTTTAAAGTGGGTGGACATCATGAGCCTATGAATTCTGTAGTTGTACCAAGTGTCTTCCAAACTGTGCAAAATCAGGAGTTTAAATTGAGATGTAGGGA
>NW_010404011.1:82667-83920 GCF_000710305.1 Buceros rhinoceros silvestris | reverse complement strand
GTAGGGAAAAAAGATGATTGGAAGAATAGTAAAAATTTTTTGGGTAAGTTTTTGTTATATGTATAGGTCAAATTTAAAGAGCACTACCGAAGGCCAAGTGATCAGAAATCTGGAAGTGCCAAAGCCTGAGATTACAAGATTGCAGAGATTAGGGATTAGTGTAAATAACTTTTTATTTGTCTGAGCTAGTGTGGGGACTGATGACACCTGAAGATATTCTGGTAAACCTGAGTGTTAGGGTAAAATGAAAAAGGGATCATGAGACCTTGAAGAGAGACTAAGAGTTGTAGCCTTTCTGTTGAACTGGGATGTAAAATGAGGCAATATTCAGAACTCTTTAAGTTGAGGTTCCTATCACCTAGCTTTAGATGTCCTGTGTGAGCTAGTCTGCCTGAGCCTTCCTTTATAGCTCGTAGAGGAGATGCATCTTGACGTAGATACCTTAAAACCTCTTCGGGGTGCATGATGGTGAGCTCTTTGTGCTGCAGAGGCAGCCTGGGTGATGTGACCTAGCTTGGATGCCTGCAGTAGGGACACTGGGTCAGAGGAATATCATTCTTACTTTCCTAAACAAGGAGTCTGGATTCAAAGTGCCTGAAGAGCCAGTGGGAGCTTTGTGAATAGAGTGTGGAAGGCAATGTGCGAGGGACTAATTTTAAAACTGTTTTTGGCATTTAGGTATCTCAGGTTTTTGTAGTGCTCAAAGTATTACACTGGCATTCCACATGCTACAAGTATGTGTCGAGGGTTAGAGCTGGGCCAGCTCCAGACAAATGACAGATGCTCTCTATTACCCCCTCCCCTTTCTTCCCCCCTTTCCCAAAGAGGAGAAAGAGAAAAGAAGCAAGGGAGAGGGACTTACGGATTGGAAAAGAAAACTAAAACTGCTTTAATGAGAGTCATACTAATGAAATGAAATGAAATATATACAAATACATACGATACTAATACCGAACCCAACCCCCTAATGGCAAACATGTCACCATCACCACTGATGGGGTGGGCAGACACTGGGAAAGGCTCTGGCTGGGCTCAGCAGCAGAAGGGAATGAGATGCAGGAGCTGGATTCTGGAACTGGATCAAAGGTGGAACAGACAGAGTCCTCCTCAGATGTCAACCATTGAAGAAGAAAGCAAGACGGGCCAGACCCTCAGCTTTATATCCAATGTGACGTCTATGGGATGGAACACCTTGCTGGTCAGTGCAGGGTCGCCTCTCCTGTTTGCTCCTCCCCGCGGGGGCAGACGCCTCA
>NW_010404011.1:69818-82577 GCF_000710305.1 Buceros rhinoceros silvestris | reverse complement strand
CCAGCCGCTAACTCACTGCACCCCCTCAGCAGTACACAGGATTTAGCAGTGACCTTGGTCTGCACAGCAGAGAGGATGAGCAAGAGCCTTTCTGCATCCCGACCCCTGGCAGTAACCGTAAACATCCAGCGCTGTCACTGCTAGGAGCAAAGTCTGCAAAAATCTGCCGTTAACTGCAGACAGTGCAGTTAGTCAGCAGAGACTGAGCTGAACAGTGAAATCACCGGACAGAACGAGTTCTGCTCTAGCTCAAACCAGGGCAGTATGCTTCACTCTGATGTTGCACAGGCCAGATGTGACATATTATGATCATCTGCAACTGCCTCAGGAAGTTGCAGTTAAACCGGTTTGTATCAGAGGTGACAGAGCAGCTGGTTGAGGAGGACGAGAGTAGAAGGAAGCCAGCATCATCTCACTTGGAATGAAAATACTAACCTCTGTGTTTCTGGCTTTGGCTTTTTAAGATCATTCGGAATTGGACAAAAGAAAATAATGATAAAGTTTCAAAATAGCGGAAGAATGAAATCAAATATGGGCTGTCAGTCATAGTTACAGATAAAAATTCAAGTTACGGTGAAAATTTTTTAATTGCCATTTAATTACCCTTTCAAACCGTTTTTGTTGCAGTTTTCTCTTTATGGTTAGCAGTGCAGTGTCATTTTGCAGACAAACTGTATGTACATTAAGTTTTTGAAAATCTTGAAGTATGGACAAGTGGTTTATCATAGAAGTGTCCCTCCTTAATAAGATTTAAAATGGAGTGTTCAGACATACTATGCAAATGTGCCCCAGTAGTCTTCCATATCAATGCGAATAAAAGTAATGCAAATGAAATCCTGACCTTGGATCCTTGTCTGGAATGCGAGATTTCTCAAAGGCACAGGCATAGTTCTGTCTAGCCTGTCTGTTGGAAGCTGCCAAATTCTTGTCATTTCTAAGAAGTAAATTCCCTCCCCGAATGGATCAGATAGCAGTGAAACAGCACAGTTACGCACAGAAGTTCGGGTCGGATGTAGTTTCCTCCGTTGAGGGCATCAGCTCTAAGTGATTGTGTCCTCTAACCTTGGTGATTTACTTCAAGATGCTTTTACTTCGTTTAAAAAAAAAATTCTTGATTACTAGTTGCCTCAGTAAACGTTGTGGTTCATTTGGTAGGACGTGGTTCATTTGGTAGGATGTGGTTCCTCTGCTGTTGTTCTGAGAGTGAGTGAATCGGATTGAGGCTCCTTTGAAACCTTTGCAGTTCCTCTCATGGGCTGTCTTGCCTTTTTGGTATTTCTTGTAATTTTAATATTAAATATGTCAATTCATCCAGTTCTGAGAAAACAGTTCAAAAAAGAATGTGTGTTTCTTGGTAGTTGCTTTGTAGGGAGTACTGGGACACTGGAGTGGTGTCTGTCCATTAAATTCTTCATTGCACCCAGAGGGATGTGCAGAGTGTTACAGCCTGAGATTCCAGTCACGCCAGTTACTTTGAATTCTGTCAAAACAGCACTTACCAGCAGTGAAAACAGTTATCCACAAAATACATCAATAAATCAAAAGCTAAATGTAGCAAATTAGTAGAGCATAGTGCTTGCTGCTTGTAGAAATACTACATATTTCTGGATTTGTAGAGTAATCTAGGGTTTGGAGGCCTTTAGCTACTATTGTAATAGAGCTGTAATATGTTTCTGATGCCCAATCTTAACACTGTCCATAACAGAATAAGTTAATTCATATAATATTTTTGTATCATTCTGTTGTTTTAAAAACACTTGGAAGTGGTATCAAGAGCAGTTGGTAAAAGAGCAGGGAAAAAGTTCAGACTGACTAAATGTGTTCTGCTTCAGCTGTCCAGTGTGTGGATGCAGAGTGACCAGGTCTTAGGAGAACTGAGATGACAGAGAGATGCCAGTGTTTTAGAAGGAGGTTGAAGTGAAGATACTGAAATCAAATAAAAATTGAAGAAGTCATTTGCTCTTTCTGTACTTGTAAAGTAGAACAGCTCTTTTCTGCTATGTCCAGCCTTTCTTGCTTGAGTGCATGCTCTTGGAGCAGGGAATATCTTTTGCTAGAAGTGTTTGCAGTGCCTAAAATTAAATAAAGAAGTCAGCTGAAGACTTTAATCATCATTATATTTCTGTTGTATCGTCTTTGAAACCTCTTAACTCAATTAGGTGCCCATTTCTTTGAACACAGAGCAACACCATCCTGCATACAGTCCATGACAAATGTCAAAGGCTCAGTGGGCTGAGCCCAGCCAGACAGCTGGTAGATGGGAGTTGCAATATCTGGTATTTGTTTGGTGGTTCATTCTTAGTTATTATAGGGTGTGATACACGTCAAAAGGTGTGTTCTTTCTGCCCCTTATCTATAGTTTATTAATTTCTAGACCATGTGTGCCAAAGATAGACTACTCAAGTAAGTGGATGTTATGCATTATATGTTATCCAACAGCAGAATGAGATTTCTACCGAGTGGCCCGTGGTGACTCACACAGATCTCCAGATCTGCCATTCTCAGATTCGCAGAAAAGATACTTCTTGTTTAACCTGCCTTTTTTCCATCTGTCACTACAGAGAAAAAAGAGACTCTGTCCTTTATTTTTGTCACTGCTTGCTAGACAGCAATAGATGAATAAGATCTGTCAAATTTCAAGCCTTTTCCTAAACATTCTAGTTATTTTTGTAAAATGATTAATAATCTAATGTGAGCAAATGGGTGTTTTATTCCACACCTCGTTCTCGGTAGCAGCTGAATGGATTGTACTAGCATCTTCCACTACTAACGTTAATTGAAAGACAGAATCTGGGCAGGAAACTTTACCTAAAAGCTTAACACCTAGAAAAATAAGCAAATGAAAAGTTACTTCTGTAACAAAGTGTTGGGCAGCTTGAAAAGTAGATCTCTTAGCTCTCCGTATCTTACAATTAGTAGCTTTTCTTTCAGTTTGCCAAGGGGAAAAGTAGGACTTTATGACATGACTTAATTTACTGTCTCATCTTTCTTTTCACCTTTGGATATGTTTTTTCTCTTACAAGCATTTAAAGAATCCTCATAAAAGATCGATGCTCTGAACTGATGGGTCTTTTCCTCTGCCTCTGGCTAATAAGAAATAGATTTTTTTTTTCTTTTAAATTCCACATGTATTATTAATACACTAATTTTCTCTGACAGGTGCCTGTTCAAAGCAGAATAAGGGTATGATAACGGTATGCTTGAATTTAACCGTACGAGCTTAATTTGCTATTGTTACTGATGTTTGCTGATTTAAGCCTCATGGTAGAAGTTTTGGCATCTGTCAGAAGTTAGGTTATGAACAACAGAGATTTTTTTTTTTTTCCCCTCATATTTAAAGTATTCCTCTATTTATGCTGCTGCTTATAGGCAGAAATAGACTGTAAAAGAAACCTGAGAAGAATAAGAATCTTTCCTTTTGGGAAGGATAGAGGGAAAACGTGACACAAATTGGAGTTTCTCTGTTATCCAGTGCTTGCCATTTTCTTGTGAAAGTCTGGGGTTCATTGAAACTTCAACTTTGGACAGCTCTTAGATGTTGTGTAGTGAATTTATGTTGGTCAGCTGGGTTACGTTCATTGACTGCCTGTGTGTGATGAGGTGATGGCAAATGCAAGGTAATTTGAATTATCTTAGGCCACGGTTAAAGCAGTTACACTGAGCTGAATCACTTTTCTGTTAACGGCTAAAATAACGTCAGGACAGCTCAGCCTGATGGCAACACAGTCTGTTCTTCCTGCCACATAATTCACGTATCAGAATAGCATACAACATTTGGAAGAGCTGGAGATTGAAGAAGTGGATCAGTGATGTTTCCTTCTGACTAATACGCCGTATTTTCTTTCTATGGAAAATAACATACTGTTGTGGAAAATTTAGCTAATTAAGGTGCGTTTAATGGATCAATAGCAATTCTTGAAGTTGCATCACTTCTGTAGTACTGACAAATTTTGGCTGATGAGTATTGTGTAAAAGAAGTTCAGTCTGAAATCAATGTTAGATCAGTTAATAATGAAATGCTATTTTGCATTTAGAGCAACAGTATGGTAGTTTCATGTGTTGATAATTGAATGTTTCCTTTTTTTTTAAACGGTTTTATTTTTCTTTCAGTGTTTTGTATCCTACTTGCGTTCAGTTTTCTTAATGAAGAATAAGGAAGTATTTGATGTTTTCAAGTTGCCTCTAGCAGAATATGCCCTGTAAGTATGATCAACTCAGAAAGTGAAATCTCTGTAGTGTGAATTTTTGCAGTGTGTGATAGCTTTAAATAGCTGTTTTGCATATGTTAACACACAGAATTGGACAGTTTTGTAATGTTTTTAAAGTTTTATATTTATGCTGGGCTTTTCATATTTTCAATGACACTAACTAGAAATTCTGTGTAAAAACAATATATCTCTAGCGATATTTATATATATCGCTAGAGAGCTATTTCTCTAGAGAGAAATAACTCTTGCAGCAGAAAATCCATTTGCTATATAAAATAGAAGACAGTACTTGTGAAGTAAAAGGATAGAGAACAATAGGTTTTGGTGGTTTTTTTTCCCCAGATTCACTCTGCAGCCTCATAGCTAAATGCTGACCTGTAAAGTGTATTATTTAAAAAGGAACTGGAATATCTGAAGATGATATATTGCAGTCTCGTCTTGAGTGTGATTGGGACATTGCTCCTTGGACATAAATTACTTTTCAGAAAATTCAGTAAAGACAAAACATCTGCACTGGGCTGAACAGCATCTGTTTTACTATGTCTGTTTTTTATACCTTATGTACCATTCCACATTTTGTGTGGGAGGGAGATAAATCTTCACAGATGGACTTTACAGATGACAACCATCTGAGATTGTTTTAAGATGTGAAGATTTTAATAATCTCATGGGACACAGGGTAGTCAGAAAGGAGCAGGAAGGTGCTCAAAGGTGCATAATAAATTAATTTTTATGTCTCTGGAATTTCATACAGAGAAGACTTAAGTCTTCCAGCTTGTCAGCATGTGGCATAATGAACTAAAATGTGACAAATTACAGGACTGTGGAACACCTGGTCTTGCTGTGCTGTACTTAACGATTACATTTTTTAAGGTACATAAGCCTGTTAGAAAAGACACTTTCTTACCTTATGGACTGCGAAATTTTTAAAAAGGAGAACTAACAGAATTTTGAAAAATTTCAATACATGCGTTGCCTGCCCTTCACCTGTGTGGTTTGTCAGGGGCTTTAAAATGTTATTGTAGGTCTTACTGTGCTAAAGGTAAGGGGTACTGGACAGAGATGTGGTCAGAGTACCCTACAGTTCTGTTCTTCTTAGGCCACTGTGCCAGGATTTGGTCCTTCATCAAAGTCAATTCTAGTTCCAGTTTTGCAAAGTTACTAGTAAGTCATTTCTCTATTTTAATGGAAGAAACCTGACAATTGTTTGGAGAGGGTAGGAGGCATTTAGTCAAGACTGTGAAATATATGGAAGCACAATCAAGAAGTCAGAAGATAATAAATCAGGGAGATAATTTGGGATTCTGCTCTAAGTGAACAGATTGTTGGCACTCTTCTTCCCCACTCCCTGGACTGCTAGTGTACCTAAATACACTTTTCAGTTCCCCGGCTTTCCATTCAGGCACATCCACTGGTATAATGGATCAGTCAGCTTAATTTATCTGAAAGGCACTCCGAGTCTGGTATGCTTGAATTCAGCATTCAGCAGCAACCGTGGTTTGCATTCTCCGCACAAACTTGTAGCAAAACCTGGAATGAGAATCCTTCCTTGCCTTTACCTGCTGTGTGTTCTCTGAAAAGTAGTTCAGCCTTTCTGTGGAGATTTACTGCTGGCTTGATAGATATTACTCCACTAAAAATCCTGCAGAGAATATAGGCTGCTTAACGCCCCTGTCAGGTTTGCATTTCAGTCTGTCAGGCTGTTGCCCACTTTCTCCATTGCTCTCTCGCCTGCCATGTCTGTGTACTGAGATTCTCTTAAGCTCTGTTGATTGAGGCTGCAGAAAAGCTTTTTGATTTTTATGTATTATATAAAATTATTATATATCATGTCTAGAAAACAATATGTATATAAAATAAAAAGTGTGTGCATGCATGTCTATACACATACGTGTTGTAGAGATGGATTACTTTTAAGCTATGGTACATTAGCATTTTCTCCAGTATCCTCTCATTACAAATTACTATCAAGAATAATTTGCTGGAGGAAGAACCTTGGTGCTTGCATGAAGGAGACATTTGTCTTTTCATTGCAAAGGATAGCTTTGAAAACAAGAAAATGTAAACAAACAACAGGGTGGAAAGGAAAATTAGTTAGTCTGGCCTCCTGGATAGGAGACAAGGTAAAGAGGAGGCAGGATTTTGAAATATTTTACTTCTCAGACACTTCATTTTGTTAAAGGCTAACATATATGTATCAGTCTCCGGGGGCAGATCTTAACAGGTGAGTGTGTTGGATGGACAGGTTAGTCACAGCTCTAAGGGACTGCCAAGAAAGGTAATTTTGCCTATGAATTTTGTTTTGTCTTCCAGGAGGAACGCATCGTATTTTTCTCTGTTTATCCCTGTATCAGTGTGTAGAGAATATAAAATAGGTTGAAGCCAAGTTATTGGGAAATGTCTGATATACACAAATTAGTACCTGGCTAATTTTGCAAGTGTTGTTTACAGATCAGCATTACAAAGCAGTAGGTAGCGGCAGGTGTTGTCAGGTCTGAAATGGGTAATACCAGGATAAATGACCAGATTTAGTATTTCGCGTGTTGTTACCTAGTCAATCTCAGTTTCATTATGCTCATACGGACCTCAGTATTTCCTCCGGTGATTAGAGTTTGGACATTTCTCGTGCATCTATCTACCCCTCAACCACCTGGAGATTCAGCAATCCCCTTTTGAGCTTTCTGTAACTACTTCTATAAGCTGCTGAGCTTTCTGATCCTGCCATACAGATCTCTGAGCAAGCTGCAGTCTCCTCTCCAGGGTCATTATTCCCTTAGTCATCATCCTCGTTTCTTCTAGCATCTTGAACTACCTTTTCTCATTTTGCAGCCAAGCGTGCTATTGACCTTCACTCACCTTAGAAGCAAATGTGCTTGGATATGCACGAGTAGCAGTTCCAGCAGAGTGCCTCGCGGGGTTGGCTAATCCAGCTAACTTGGAGGGATGGACTTTAACGTACTCTAGAAATCTCTCTTGCTTGTGCTCTGCTCTGTTGCCCTTTGAGCAGGTGTCAGGGTGGCTCAGGTACCAAGAGCGCCAGGGCCTGCAACTGCAATGTGGAGGCTTCTTTTACTTTTGTAAAGAGGGCTATAGCTCGGTTTCTAAGTCATTGTCTCCCAACCATGACATCCTCTTTGTCTATTTCTTTGATCCTGTCTCAAACTCTTCATTAGCTTGGCCCTCCTTATTATTAGCAGAGTACCATGCACCTGAGCTCCTCGATGTAGAGGGCTAAAGCTGGCTAGTAAAATAAATAACACAGCAAAAGCAATTTCTCTGTTCATTTTGGTTATTAATCAGACCATCTGGAAAGCCCATTAGTTCAGATTTGTGTCACTTCAGTTGATCCGATTTCTCCTGTTTTCAGCGGTTGCTCATCCTGTCTTTTGAAAACATGTTAAATGTGGATGTAGCATCTATTGCAAGGCAAGTAATGCAGATTTCCTCTCTTGAAATAGCTTCTGGGTATATTTAACTTTCTTCAGGCTATTTTAAATCTTTGTCTAAACCTGTTCTACAGTAAAAGAAGTCACTGTGCTGTGTTTTTATGTGTTCAAATAATTCTGAAGACGTTTGCTAATGGAATATGTCTTGTATTTAGTAAACATTGTAACTTAATGTTAGAATGAAGCACTAACATATAAAATTGTGCAGCAGTTCTGCAGAAGCGACCTCAGATTCTTTACAACTTGGCTCATATTTCAAGAAGGACTGGAAATCTTCTAGGTGCACATTAGGAACTCTTGCGACACATAAAAATGGAAAGATTGTACTGGTCTTAAATTTCCTGTTTAATTTGCTCTGTGCAAGGACAGATTTTGCTCTGAGTGTCTAAGATTCCGTCTTTTTGAAGAGTTAAGAGAGATGCCCAGCTTTTCACCCAAACCAAATAGAGGCACAGTGAAGTTATGGTGTTGATGTAAATATACTCAAGGTCTTTATATACACGTAATTAACAAACCTCAGAAAAAGGCAGTATTTTAAGTCTGATACACCATTCATTAGAATTAAGTTAAAAAAATGGTTACTAATTTTTGATTGTTTTCCTTATTCAATAGCAAACAAAAGTGGTATAATTCTTAAAGCCATACAATGTTCTTTCTTTGGAGCTTTACTCTTTTAACTTATTTCCTTGAAAATCTTTGTCAACTTGCTTTGAATTGAAGGTGGTACCTGAGCATTGTAGGTGTTCAGTTGAGTTACTTCTTTGCGTTCCCTGATCAGTGTTAGGAAGTGACGATGTCTGGCTGCCTCCGTTTCTGTTGAGGAATAGAACTGTCAGCTGTGCTTTCGTTTATAGTAGCAAAATAATGCATTGGTTTCAGTATTGCTTTTAGGAGCTGATTTAAAATGCCTTTCTAGAAGAGCGTACTCCCCAGAAGTTACTGCATTTCACATCAAAATATGAACCAGGGTTGTTTCTTGGTTTGTCAGCTGGATTCGGGTTGTGATTTAAAGGCTACCGTAGTTTGAAGCCTACATTGTGCTGTTAGCATGTTTTTAGTGTCCTATTAACTGTAATTAACTATTAAATCTCAGTGAATAACTCACCTGCTTTTTGCCTCTCTTTATGAGAAAACCTTGCACATCTCTTATCCCAAAAGAGTGTGTGAAATGCTAGCATGAAAATCTAATAGCTGTAACTTCAGCTGAAGTAGGATTGGGCTCTGAATGGCATCTGCTGAATTAATGAAAACTACTATTTCCCTTTATAGTTGGTGGAGAGGAAAGCTGGCTCATCTGTTCAGGTTTTTAGTATGACTGAACTCTAGAATTTATTTCTTAATCATTTGCCAACTCTAAAGGTAAAAGCCTTGCCGTCGAGTGATGAGGGCTTTTAATGTAGTCAAATTCTGTGTGTTAACCTTTCAGAGTAATTTATGTGTTTAATTCTGTGTTTTAGGTCACTTGGTCTTGCAATGGCACCTCGTGTGAGATTTCTTCAGAAAGTTCGGAAACAGATGTGTGCGAATGAGGCAGCTGATGGGATGGATCACTTGAACGAGACAGAGCAAAATAAAAATACCCTCTCCTCAATGAATGAGGAAGGAGTGGAGAAATGTGGAACTAATGTCAGTGGAAAGGTGTCTGTTAACAAAACAAAGGACAAGGAGAGGAGGAAAGAAACTGAGGAATGTTCTGCTTCCAGTGAAGGTGCTGAGGAGAGTGGTGAGTCTGAGGATGAATCAAAAGAGGTGTCTGAGGATGAATCAAAAGAGGTGTCTGAGGATGAATCAAAAGAGGTATCTGAGGAGGAGGCGGAGGAAGAAGTTCCTGTACCAAGCCAGCTACCAAACCCAGACTCTGTGCAGTTCTTTGGAGATGACAGCGATGACGACGATGATGATACTAAAGATCTTGATTTGCTGACAGTGAAACGACGGAATGTTTTTGGCGTGGAAGCTGAAGATAATCCAGCTTCGGTAAGTGCACTTTACAGTAAGGCTCATGAACCTTAATGATTTTATATTGGACGTACTCCAGTTAAGGAGGAGGGGACAAGAGAAAATGCTGCTCTTAGCAGAACACTCGCTTGAAATTAGTTGTGTTGTCCGTGTGTATCAGAGGTCAGAATTGCTCCCAAAAGACAAGTTTTTAGCATAAAGTAGTTTTATTTGGATAACAGGTATCTGTGTACTTGCTTTACCTTGTGAATAGCATGATTTGAATACCTGGGAGGTTTCGATGGGTTTAATTCTTACCACTTGCTAATTTGCTTGTACCTTTCTAAATAGGTGACATAATTTTAGTGCTGTACCGCCATTTATGGCACTGGGAACCAAGCTGCAATACACGACGAGCTACTTCCCAATGCAAATTGTAACAAATAATCTTTACGATAATGTCACCTTCAAACCATGATTTTTTTTCACTTTCAATGGGATTTTTGCCATTAGGAACTGAGCCAGTATCTCACAGAGAAAGAGCGAGCGAGCACTTGTTGAGTAGTGTGGGTATAGAGCCTTACTAGAAGTGTTCATATAGATCTTTCATTTCCTTGGTGAGTAGCTTTTTAATTCAGGATTTCCCTGTGCTTGGTGTTCTGAGAAGTGTTGCTTTCACTTAATCTTTAAACACAGTATTATTGTGAGGGCGGTGTGGGGGGTTTGTTGTTTTTTTTCATTATTTCTATAAAGCAGATTTAGTGCATGGAAATTGTGAGTTTTTTGTGGATCCTTTGCTATCAGGCAACTATATCTCTGCAGTAAAGAAAAAACATCTGGTTCAGCAAGGTGTTTTTCTGAAATGATGCTCATGCAGTGGGAGCCTCATGTTAAGCGAAGTATTTATTTTCCCAACTGATATTTAAAGTCTTTCTTTTTCTGTGCTGTTACTTAACAGCACAGCGTGCTTGTCATGACCTCCTGCTAATCAGTCCACTGGCTGCATTTATAAGCACTTTAGTATTTAGTGAAGTGTATTATCTAGTTTTATCAGCTAACTTGGTCAAAGAGTTACGCAGTAACCTCACCACTGTCTGTGCTCTCGACTATGAGGAGGCTGGCGCAGGTTGCCATATTGTCTGAGTATTATGGGATGAGGATGCTGCTGGAATTATCTTTCTGTTCTTGTAATTCTAAGCCCGACCTGTCCTGCTGCAGCACAACCACTGCCTGGCAGTAGCTTGTATTTGTTAATAAATTTAAATTTCATGTAGAAAAGAAACAGCTGTTTTAAAAACAAAAGCGGAGTAAAAGATTTCTGCCTTAGTTACAGAATGATGTTCTCACAGCTTTTGTATTGCTCCCACAATTTTCTGTGCTGAAAAAAGACAATTTCGTGTTGCTTTTGTGTGTTTGAATTGGGAAGTTTACTTCAGGAAGTGGTAAAAGGAGAGAGAAACTTAGACGTAGAAGAATGAAAAAAAGAAATTTTATGAAAAGTACTAGTGATTTAGAGAGCGATTTGGAGCCTCTCCGGCTAACCTTTAAACAGTGTGCTAGCATATAGAGGTTAGTTTATGCCCTGACTTAGGCAAGTCAGACATTGCTTTCTGAGATTCAGCGAAATGCAGTAAGGGTTGGTGGTTTGTGCTTGATGTGCAAGTGTGGAAGACTTTGTGTCACGTGAAACCTCTTACACGTGGGAGCATAATAATGAAATATTTAGTGATTCTTCTAAGCAGCTGTGAACAAAAAAATCAAAAGTTTCAAGATCTCTAACATGAAGAAGTTAAATATAATTTAAATGCATCTCTCCAAAAATGTCTACGGGAGCACAGTATGTGGTTTTCGTAAGGCGGAAGTGCAGAGCATCCTGCGCTGAACTGTGGGAACTCATCTTGAGCCATGCCTGTGATACCGTGGTGGTTATTACCTTATGCTACCGTGAAAATTCGTGATGCACTGTGAAATGCTTTAAATGTAAGGATGCTGTTTTCAGTAGGACCAAGAGAATGGAAGTTTCTACCACTAACCATATATTGTCTTTTAATATTTTGGTATGCAAATACAGTAATTGAAATCACATAGAGTTTCAGGTATCAGGCATCTTTTATTTCATTTGTATGCCTCAGCATGACATTTTCTGGATGTTGAAACCAACTTGGTAACTTGCAACACTTTTTATTTTTTTCATTTGTTTATTTTCTGAATAGAAGTTTTGAAGTGATTATTACTGCTTTAAGGCAGATCAGTTCATATTTAAAGAATTAAAAAGAACTGCTTCCTCTGGGGAGTGAGAAGCACTGAGCAGTGTGAGTAGAGTTCTCCTGGTGCTGTGTGTTGGAATGTCCTTCTATGGAGGACATGGGAACCAGTTTGACTACAGTGAACTGCATTTCTAGGATGAGGCAGTGCATCCATTGATAGGATCAAATGTGGTAGGGAATCGAAGAGCATCAACTCATAGAGTGTATATAGAGTGTATACTCAGCTAGAGCAGTTAGGAGATTTTTTTAAAACCTATTCCATGTGCTAAGTAAGATCAGAGTCCTGCAGAAACATTAGTATGTGATCATTTAATTGGGCGGGTATAAATATGCCCACAAAAGCTGAATTCTGTGTACATTTATGCTTTTAACATGTGTGATTTATTTTGCAGTTTTAATGTTCTTACATCATGCTTCATGTTGACCAGTCCCACTGTGATTGCTGAGCTTCAGGATGTTTTTGTAAATGGAACCATTACATCCAATGTAAATTTTTGAATAGCTTTTGTTAAAGACACTGTTGCTTCCATGTCCTTGTGCCTTCCCTAGCCCCGCCAGTGGCAGGAGCAAAGGAGGTGTGAGGCTGGCACCGAGTATCCCATGTGGTGGTGTAGTGCCTGTCCTTCGATGGCAGGTGGAGTGGGCTCATCCATCTTACTAACGAGGGAGAGGAACTACTCACGAGGGGCAGGAGTTATTTAAGCTGGACGGAGGAGAAGGGGATTTGTGAAACTTTCTTAGAACATCTTGGTTTTGTTGAACGTCCATGGTACCCCGAACAGTGAAAGGTAGGTCACGGTGTGAAGGGAGACACATCCAATCTTAGGTCTTCTAATAGCACAGTCTGTGGCTCGATTTCACTCTTTTCTCATTCCCCTTCTTAGTGTGAACCTTGGCTGC
>NW_010404011.1:50217-69742 GCF_000710305.1 Buceros rhinoceros silvestris | reverse complement strand
TTTCCTCATTCCCTTTCTTAGTGTGACCCTTGGCTGCGAGTGTCCTCTGTCTCCATTGTTGTGTGACAACAGATGGCAACTAAAATCTGTTCTCTGCAGTGCTGTATAAAAGAAGAAACCTTGGATAAGGTGAAACACCTTGGCAGATATTACAATTTTGTTAGGAGCTTCTGAGCTTATTTTTTAAGAGGTCCTCACTAGCTGCTCTATTTATGATTTTTACTTAAATATGTCAGGATTTTTAGCTGGTGATATAACTCATGGGACTGACTTAGAAGCACAATGTTCTTATGCTTTAAAAGGAGGGTCAGCTATGTGCATGGAGCCATTAGCAGATATGCAGGATTCAGCTGTTGTGTTAACATTATGGAAATTATTCCTTTAAAGTGCATTTAACAGTATTAGCAGTGTTGATATTGCAAAGACTACAGGTAACTTCCTGGTTACAAGGTTTGTTCTTAATGCTGATTTCATGAAGTGGGTTGTTGCGTTTGGAAATGCAAAGGCTATACTACTTACACTTCAAGCATTATTTGAGAACTAAGATTAAGGCTGTAGTAGTTTTTTCTTGGTTTTGTTTATACTTCAATTTTAGTCATCATGTCAGTCATACCACATACTGTCTGACTACGCTTCTGGGTATTTTCACTGTACGGTGAGAGCGCGGTTCTTACTGAGAAGGGGTCCCTGTCTTGGGTGGAGGGAGAGGAGTACAGCCCGTTGACCGTCCCTGCTAAGTGTTCAGTCTTTCCCCCCAGCCAGGTTTTACCCCTCCTGGCTCTTTATACCCTCCCTGTTTGTCTCTGACTCTCTGGTGACGTTTAGCATGGTTTGGGTGGAGAGTTGAGCAACAGTCATTTATGTTTAGTGTGAACTGCTTTAGGCTCGTTAGCATATTGAGGGGTGTCAATGTTGATGTTAATTTTTCAGTTAATTAGGCAAAGATCTTCACTCGGACACTGGGACCTTCAGCATTTCTTTGCTTTCTTCACTTAGCCGGAGCAGGGCTGTCTTGTCTTCACTGCACTTCCTCCTTCAGCCGTTGTTGATGCCAGCCCAAGGAATCTCCGCTCCTAGAGATAACGTGGGATTTCCTGCATGCAAATATTTTGTCCTTTTGTGCAGAAATCCCTCAGGCACACTTTGTCTTGTGACTGAATGGATCTGAAGTGACTGAGAGGTGTGTGCTCCTCTGTCTCAAGAAATATTAGGACACTGTATCATTTAAAATGATTCACCTAAGTATAATTTTTAAAATACTTCCACTAGGTTACTGAAGCCTACAGTAATATCCTCATTTTTAATTGTACTTAATCATTAATTTATAGCCTTGTTTAGTACATTGTAGCAGGCTCATAGGTGAGGGTGAGCGAGCAAAATACTCTGCATTAAAACTGCCTAGTTGTAATCAATATTCTCTCAATCCATAGGATTTGGTAATTTTAAAATGCCGCAGTTTCCTTTAAAATCATTAGTGCCTGAATGCTTCTGGGCAATGGTGTTGGAAGTATTTATAACTATGACGTAGTGTTTGGATAAGTAATTTTCTGGTAGTTGAGTGCTAAAATTGTGAAATGCTACTAGAAATTATACAGCACTGATTTTTAAAGGCAATGGTGCTTCCTGAAATAGTAATAAGGCAGACCAACTAACAAATCTGCATGCGGAGCCTCCCAGCTGCTGTCAGCCCAGTGTGTAGTTAAAACTGTGAGAATTATTCTTTATTGTATATGTGAATGTCTTCTCTGATACAGATATCTGCTGCTGTAAGCGTTGCTTTACTGACTACCCATGCACATTTGAAGCAATATTGTGGGCACATTTCTGAATTTGTTTCTGAGTTGTGTAATTTTTAGCTGAAATAGTTCAATAATTATGAGAAACAAGAATCTGTGGTTTTGGTGGTGATTCATCAGCTGTTAGCCAAAGTGAGGGTCCGGGTCATTCACTACAGCATCACTAACAGGCAGATTGTAATTTAATGACTCTTTTAAAAGGGAAAAAGGCATGTGGTACACGGTTTCCAAATAGTGACCCGATGACTGATCAGAAACTAGGCCAGTGGTCACAGAAACTCTGCTTGGTCCCATGGAGCTGATGCTCCTTGTTTCCGTGAGACTTTTGTTTGTCCCAGCTGTGAAGTGTTGCAGTGTTGGCAGGAGCAGCTGGGGGGGAGCCTTTTCCTTCTGCAGGCTGGGCGCTCTGGTCTCCATCCTGGATAAAGAAACAGCTACAGCCTCTGGGGACAAAAATCTCTTAAAGGAGCTTTGCTCTGAATGAGTGAAAGGAAATTAAAACACTTAAGGCCACAGCCACTGGCTTTATTTCAGTCAGAAATAAATGGAGTAGAAATCTCTTTGGGCTAGCCTGGCAAAGAAGCCGTAGAGGTTTTCACTGCCTGTACCCTGCTGTTCCTGTGGTAGCTCTCCGCTTATTTCAGCGCAGGGTTGTTCCTCTCCTTTGTCTGAGCTGGGTGTGTGTTTGTGGCTCCTGCAGGAAATCTTGTCTAGCTGATGCTCACCGGATCAGGATGGACTGCTCTGCCAGCTCGTTATGCCCCCATATGTTCTGTATAGACCCTGGTGAAGTCATAGGGTTGTGCTGGAGCAGTGAGATGTCTGGTGAATATGCCTGAAGAAAATTCCTCAGAAAAGCATACAGGTGGGAAGAAGTGTTGGTGTCCTTGGGTGGGGGAAACCTGTGGGAAAACAAAATCAGGAAGATACCTCCTTGAGGAGTTAAATGGCAATGTAATTTTTCTCAAATCTATCCCCTATTTGACCAGGACCATAAAGCATTATTTAAGACAGTTTCGTGGTATTTTTCTGGGGTAATATTGACTGTGCTTCATGCAGAGAGACTGTGCAGGTAGGCAGCTGGAGAAGAAAAACCGGCCTTGCTGTACTGTGATTTTAAGATTAGTTTCATCCACTAGCAGCATGTCTGCGGTACTTGTGCCATGCCAGTCTTGCTATGAGCACGTTGGGAAGCGAATACAAACCACTGTCTATTTGAAATAGTAGCTAGTGCTCCACCGCTCATTTTAAACTGGCATTGCTGAAAGCGCCTTCCTCGCTGCCGTAATCTCTGCACTGAGCGAAATTAGTATTTTGATGCTTTGTTTGCATTGATGCCTTCTTATCTCTGTGAGTCACAGTGCTAGAGTCCTTAAAACGCCAGCGCCGCATGGCAGCTTTCCACCAGATTCACAGCTGAAGGGCTGAGTCTTGAGGAGCGTAAAATGACGGTGTGTACTTCTGTTTCCGTATGTCTCTTCCTGCCTTGGTGGAGATACAGCGCAGATACCTCACAACTCTGGGGAAATACTGGTTTCGCTGTCATCACGCTTCCCCCTGTATTCAGTACTTGTCTGAGTTTTGTTGGTCTGTACTTCTGGGAGATGTTCTTGCTTTTGGCTTCTTTATACCTCATTAATGCAGGGCCGGGGGTCCTTCTGATGAGGTCAGAAATCCCAAAGTCACTCCAAACCTCTCTTTTTAAAGGAAGGGCAGTAGAAGAACAAGCCGGTTAATATTAAAGTACACATTAACAGCTGTGTTAAGCCTTTCCATGTGAGGATTGTTTACCGTGAGATACCCTGAAAGCGAAAATGTACTTCAGCCATAGCTATCGACAGGCTTGTAATGCAGCAGGCACTTCTGTTCCGCTGGTTTCTTATATTCCAGTCATTTATTTGGGCTCTCAGAAATAGGTAGTTCCTCAGTTCACTCATACTGTGGGAATTGCATCCTGACCTAGAATTACATCATCTCTGCTAACGAATACATCTCTGTGAACTGTCACTGTTGCTTCCTGTGATGTCTAGTTGATGTGAGGCTGAGCAAGGGAAGAGGGCGACTTCTAAGGAGTTCTGTGAAAGTTTTGTGTCCTGGCTTACGGATGAGTACTGTATTTGCAAGACAGATCTTCACTGTGTCTTCTCACGTCCTGTTTCTTGAGGTTTTTACCCCAGTTTGAAACTTGAGACTCACTTGAATTGGATATGGGGAGTATGTATGACCATGCAGTTAAGATTTTGAGGCTGTGTTTTCATTGCCATTTGTGGAGCAACGTTAGGGTCTCAAATAAAATACTAGGTGTTTTTATGTTTTATTTAACAGCTGTGGGTTATAGTCGTTTGTTACTTTCTCTAGCTTTCATGCCAGTAGCTTCTGAACAGTGTTGTCTGAAAAGTATAAATAAGTTTTTGTTTATCTATTCTTTTTTATGGTGGTCACAAAAAGCTGAAGCTTTTTTAAAAATAAAGCTGCCATCTGGAATGTATTTTTATGTACGCTACATGTCAGGGTGAGGTGGTAACAAGAAAATAACAACCAGCAGCAGAGATCAAGAGGTGCCATCAATGAGATACTGTCGTAGATCAGTGTGTTTTGATTAGTGGACTGAAAAGAGATATTCATCTTAATTCCAGCTTCAGGACAGAAATTTTGCATGGGAGTTTCTAGTACGTACAGCTCTTCGACCGGTTTAGAAACCGTGCTGCAGGACAGAGACACCTTGTAAAGGGAAGCTTTGTCAGTAGCTGTGGCAGGAGCTATTGGGACTGATGTCGAGAGGGGATTGAAGGGAGAGAGGAGAGTAAGGTGAGAGACCAGAGCTGAAAGGCGATAGATTTGTGTGTGGATGGCAAACGAGACGTCTTTCCAACCTGATCCTTTGGGAGCCCGTAGGGTACTGTCAGCAGATCCCTGTCTCTCTTACCATCACGTTTCATGAAAACTTGTATCACCTTTTTTGCACTGATTTTTGAATATGTGTTGTTGCTCACTACCATAATTTTGAATATTGATTAGTATATGAATATTTTTTTCCTACAGCTCTTTAGTGCTACAGTAGTTGCATTTTATAGATGTAAACATGAGTGGTCATCTGCTCTGGTTTCCCCGGGTATTATAACCTTGTTATTTTACCCGTAACTCCTGTATTGAATGGAAAAAACTGAATTTCGCTTAAGTACATCTTTCAAAAGGCATCCTGTCTGGATCTGGAGACGTGAAGAGGTTCAAAACCCACCACTCCTAGTAACTTTTTCCAGTGGTTTAACTCATTTGTTCGTGTTGCCTTGAAGAGGTGGGTATGGGGTTGAGGAGTAAAGCAGCAGAGGACACGACAAGAGGACAGCAGCTGAGAATAAAGATATTCCAGCAAATACTCCTTTGGCCTGCAAGAGAGACTTTATTTTAGCACACAGAAGAATGTGAGAAGAAAATGTGATACTTTTATGGAGGAGGTGAATGATGTGATATGATATAAATTGAAAATCAATGCGCAAATGCAAATTAAGGCATCATTTAGCTTAGGGACACTTTGTCACTGAAATGTTATCAAATGTTGCGAGTGATTTGGAAGGCATCCCATAGTTCCTTAGGTATGGAAAGATGGTGTGGGGGTTGAAGGTTGATTGTTTTGCCTGACTGAACTTGAGTCAAATTTCTGCTCCTTGCTGGTTCAAGTATTATAATTAGCTAAACAAGGCAGACCTTAAAAAAAAAAGTTTTATGTATCATGTCTGCAGGTGATTTTTCTCTCTTTGGTTTCAAGATCAGCCAAGGAAATTCTGTGTTTTTATTAGTTTTGTTCTTGTGGCTTTACTTTCACAATGCTTTTTTAATGTGGAAAATTTAAAGCCTTAATTACTTTGACTTGTCTCCATTTTTAAGAAGTATTTTATTCTTTTTAGTACAGCTGAATTTTTCAGTGGGTCATTGAAGCTAATCAATCTTGACATTTCTGTTACTGCTAATCTTCTTTTATGCTTGAAAAAATAACATCTTTGTATTTTATTTTACCTTTGGACACTTCTTAGGCACTTTTGAGCAATAATAGTCTTCTAAAACATTTCATGATGGAATATAGAACAGACACTAATGATTAAAGCTAAAACAGCTATAATGGAGTATTTACTGGGTAAATTGAGAAGAGACTACCAAGTAAATAGTGGTATGAGGAACGTTAAATTCTTCTAGTGGCAAATCATGAGGGGAACTGAAATGTAATTATTTAAGTTGAGTCTTTCTATCAAGTGTGAGCATCTCATTGAAATAGACATGTTGGCATATTGTTTTCAATTTTATCTTTAGTTACTGAAATAATAGTAAAAAGGAATTTCAAATTTTGGTGCTGTTAGCTATTCACCTTAATGTAGCATAAGTGCTGTGGTCTCTGAAATGGCTAGAACTGTCCTAGCATTCACACTGTGCTAGTGTTGGAGTAGGTGGGAACCAATGTAGTCAAAAACTGATGTCACTTGTCCTTTTTCTGTGGGTCTTCAGCTGGAGGAATTTGTTGCTGGCGTGGCTGTACGATCGCCTCTGAGCTCCTTCTCCTAGCAGCATATTCTCTTGTCTTGGAACTTCTTGACCATAGTATCTACAGAGCTAGGCAATTCCTCAAATATTTTCTTGAAAAAAGATATATAGTAAATTGTAGCAGATCTTATTTTACATTATGACTTTGTGCCTCTCTGGGATTAGGAGGGGATCTAGAAAAGGGCATGTTCTTTGCTGGTGCAAGATACTGGCCACCACGTTAATACAGCGACTGATTTATCAGTTAGGTAAGAAGAATCTCCAAGACGATACTATCCCCTTACAAAGAACGAGCTTAAGGAGGCTCTTCAGGTCGCTTGAGTTTTGCCGGGTGATGATGCGGGTGGCAGACTAGAAATCAGTTTTTTCCAGTTGCTCGTCTTTGCCTGGATGGGGCTGTGGCAGTGTCCGCATTGGAACTAGCACTTGGGCCTCTGCCACTACAGGGACTGAGCTACCCTGGCACTGGACGTCTGCATTTCCCTGTGGCTCACCTCTGTCTGCTGCTTCAGTTTTTTTCAGGGGCAGAATGCTGCAGCTTTCCACCCTCCTGAAGGAGTGACTGCTGCATGGTTCCTCTGATGACTCTGAAGATACTCACCTGGTTGGATAAAGGGGGGTTAATAGCAAGGAGTTTAGCATTTAAACTGGAGGAACAGGTAGTTGTACTGTTGCGTCTAGCTCCCAAGTCTGAAGGTAAGGAGGATTCTAGGTAAAATCCACAAAAAATAGCAAAAGCTGTTTTTACACATGTATAACTGAAGATTTTACAGCTAGAGAATTATTAGCTCTTCTCCGTTATTAATCTGAGAAATGGAGTGCTTCTAAAACACACATTCTCAACTAAATTAGTTCTCATTTTTGCACCAGGAAGGCTCAAATCTACATTAAAGTATTTTTATCAAAAACAGATTAAATTTAAATTCAGGCAGAAGTTTTATAGAGGTATGTATCGAGTACGTTAATGTTTATATTAAATATTAAAACTTTTACATCTGGATTATTGATCAAAGTGTTCTTTTCCTTGTACATATTTCAAATAGTCTTCGGTGGTAATTGCGTAGGGTTCCAGAGGACTTGGGTTGTGTCGGGATATGACCTAGAGCTCAGCACCTGGACAGAAAGACCATAGGAAACAACGTGAAAAAAAACTATCTCAGGTTGGCTTTCAAGAAATGTAGCGTGTGATGCCCAGAGAAAGGGGAGGAGAGAGTGGTGTTCCAAGTTCGGGGTGGTAGGAGGGAAGAAAAATGGTAAGCTAAGCTAATAATGTCGTTACAAAATTGGTGAAATACAAGTATTTCATTTCCAAATGCCACATCTACTAAATTTGTTTCAGGAGCAAACCCAAACATTCACATTCTTCGTTCTCGGCAGTGCTTTTGATAAATTCCTTCAGAATGCAGCCCTCCTTGAAATGTGGTGGGTATTTGTGCTTCGCAGAAGAAGTGCCATATGTTGCTGGAAGTGTGAACGTATTTGCAAAGAGGTGCAAAGCTCTCAAAGCTCAAAACTGTATTTATAGATGTTAGTGACCAGAGTTTACCTCGGGAATGTTTAATGAGGTGGCTCAGCACAATAACAAACCAGTCGTTGTTTAGGCGAGGTGACATGAAGTTTTTCACAGGTATAGCTGTGTGTTTGAGCATGATGACAGTAACATAGGGTGGCTCAAGTTCTTCTTGAAGAGAAGATCTCTCTATGAGAGATCATATAGTGGTTAAGGAGGTGTAAGGTGATGGGAGGAACCCAGGTTATTTTAGCTCTGAACCTGTGACCGGCTTGTTTTCCCCTATTTGGTTTGTTTACTCTGAGCAAATGCCGTAAGCTCATTTTCCATGCTATGTAAGAATATTATGTTTTTGCTACACATAGTTTGCTTAAAATTCATCGGGCAGTTCTATGTACATCAATGTCCGCTGTTTTTGAATGGGGTGTCTGGAGCCCCTGTTACTTGCATTTCCAAAACGACGGAAAACTGTTGAAGGTCAAAGCTTATGTCGCATGATAACCTCTAACACAACTCTGAACAGTGCATTCAGGCTTTTTAAACTTGAGCTTTTTTTGTTTATTCTTTCTGTACATCTTAACAAGGAAAAGCTCTAGCTCGTATCTTTGTAGTGTTCTGAAAGCAGAACTTCCTATTCTGCCTAGATCGATGAATTGTAACTGAGTTTCACTGTCTTGAGGCTTTTTACCTTCAGCCAAGGGGCTGAAACCTATCAATGAGAGCAGTTTAGAGCTATCTATCATCTGCCTTTTCATACTGTCCTTCCTGAGATCCTGCTGGAGCGTACAGCTCCTGCGCTCGCTGTCTTTACAGCCTGAAAGGACTTGGTACAAAATAGGAATTCAATGTCTGTGCTGTGAGACCTGAGGCATCTGAATGTCAACCTCGATCTGATGAAATTGCATTCTTCTCCTACTTTAATAAGATTGCAGGGATAATATAGTTTAAATTTATAGTTGTCGTAAGGATAAGGTCAGCAAGTAGATCAGAGATGAATTGGAATTGACCCTGTTTTCTTTTCACTTGAGTTTATTTACAGACTTACTAAGCTACCAGCCACTCAGGATTTAGTGCATGACTAACTCATGTGACAGGTTGGGATTGTCTTAAACTTAAAAAATAGAAGATGTGAACTTGTAATACTTAACCCTTATGTATTTCATATATACAAAGTGTATATGTATGTAATGTATAGAGAGAAAATGTATTAAGTGAAATATTTCATTTCATATATATGTGTGTGTATATATATTTATATAAGAAAAAGGTGCTGCCCAAACACTTCTACCTCCAACTTCTTTCCTAAAAACCTTATTGCTGAGTCCCTGAACTTAGCACATTTTATTTTGGGTTCGTTTTGCTAATGCAAGTGGGAAGAGATTGCTGGTTAACATTTTAAATTTTTGTGATATTTCTTACGCTCTCAGACAGGAGAACCAGCTCTTAATAGGAATTTTTCCATGTTTTGGTTTGTGACCGACTGGCAGATGCCCTGTTTTAGAAGGCAATTAGCAAAGGCTGCAGAGAACAGGGTATAGCCCTCTCGCAGACAGTTGTGGTATTTGAGATATTTCCTATTTTTGTACAAGAGCTGTGCCTCACTTCACGTTCCCTTCTCTTTTACTCCCTTTATGCTGTTTTTCTTTCGTTAGTGCTGACTCTATCACAAATCAGGAGTTAGCTGACTTGGGAGAAAGATTTTCTTACAATCAGTTTTCTTTGTGCAGGAAGATAAATCTGTCAACTTTCCCAGCCTTGTATTTAGTTTGAAATGTTGGTCATAAGATTTTCAGAATGAGTTGGTACCATCTTGAGCTTATTTTTGTATGTAGTCAGGGCTGGATGCCAAGATTTCCTGTTCATCCCAGGGAGCAGTGGTAGGAGTTCCTGAACTGCTTTTCAGGAATAATTGTCACATAAGCAATCCTGTTTGTCTTCAGGGGTAGACTGGGAAGCTGGAGGGTAAGTTTTGTGTTGTGGCTGCGTGTGGAAATGAGTAGCTAGACTTGAGGAAAACCAAGTCATCCCTTTCCAGTTATTCAACCCACACGATTTCCTTTAGTATATGTGGTTATGGTTAGTCGCTTGAACTTTGGCGGGTGTCCCCTGTGCACCAAGAACGGGAGAAGTCACATAACTGTTGCTTAGTGTGAGCTGTAAGTAATTACAGGCAGGGAGGGGACTTCAGTTTTCGGGCTTTGTTCTGTTCTAGGCAAATTTCAGAGAAAGGTGTTGCTGAACCAAAAGGCACATACAATAATAATAGGAGTATATGAGGAATGGTGGATTTTAGGGGAGAAGGCACACTGATATGTAAACAGAAATGGGAGTTACTAGTGGCAGTTAGGACTTTCTAGGCCTTCTGGGACACGAGTTAATTTAAAATGTGTGAATTGTTAATACTTTACCTTTTTATTGTATTCCTTATTTTGTGCTGGATATGCTAACGACAGTTAAGCCAGTGAAACCCACTTGTGTTTTATCAGAAAGCTGCTGCAGTTATCAGACATTATTTTGTGAACATCTGTCACTTTTAATATTGGGTTGGCAAAGCCCCAAATCGTTAATGAATAAATGAATTCTGAGATCTGAACGGGCTGTGCTTGTATCGGAAAGCTTCGGTGGCTGGCTGCATCCACGACAGACACCGCTTCCAAACACTGGTCTAGACTAATGAGACTGTTGTAATAGATGGGCTGTTGATGAAAGCACTTCAAAATTCCGTGGAAAGAATCTTAAATAGGCAACAACAACAAAACAAACAAACAAACCCTACCCAAGAACTCCCTCTCGAGATTCAAATCGAGAAGTATTGCTAATCCCAGCTGCGCAGTGAGTGATGGGCCAGCTCTCCAGGCCTGGATCTGAGAGCTGACTGCTGATAGGCAGAGTGACGAGTGGTAGACAAGAGGAGAGATACTTTACGTACTGTCTGTGGGGGGAAAAAAAGGGAAATAAAAAAAATACTTTTTTTAATAGTTGCTCAGTATAGAATGAGAAAACAATGAGAAGGCAGCAGCAGCAGCATCCCTCGCTCTCCACGCAGGCGTTGCCAAACGAGTGCAGCGCAGAACTGCACTGATAAACGTGGGGTTTGCGCAGATGAACTATTCAGTTCTTGAAGTTATTAAACTGGACGTTTTTCTTTTTCAGTGTTGTAGAGGCTTTGAGATACGTGGGTTAAGGTGGATGGAATTCTCTGGGTAGAGTCAGGTGAGAAATCCTAAGTGCTTGCTGCAGAAGGAGGTGTAACAGGCTTTTCTGTGTGGCCTGGGGTAGGTCACCCCATCATGCTGGCTCTTTTGCAGAGCGGTTAACGTGTCCGCTTAAGCTCAACTCCTTATTCCTGTAAGTGCGTTCACAGGCTTACAGGTGTACACGTCTGAATTATTTGTCTTCCCTCACCTGTGAAAAGAAGATAATACATTTTTGAGAGGATAAATCTTAGCTGGTTTTGGAGTGCTCAGCTGATTACAGGGATGGAAGCCACGTAAGTTCTGGCACAAATCCCCCACGTTTTTCCGGGTAGGACCTTTGTGCTGACTGCATCAGAGTGACCAGTGGTGGCAACTGCCACATGTTGCAGAGCTGGATGGCTTCAGTGGTGAAAATTCATATTCCTCGTTGGGGGAAGATTTCAGCATACTGATTTTTTTTTTTTTTTTTTTTTTTTTTTTTTTTTTTTTTTTTTTTTTTTTTTTTTTTTTTTTTTTTTTTTAATCGAGTTCCATAAACCAAAACCAGCAGCCGATGGTATTTTTAAACTGGAGACTTCTCCCCTCTGTGCTTCTCTAATATGAAGGAAGTCTCTTGAAAGTTGATTTCAAGAAAAATGTTTTGCTGAAAAATACCGGTTTGATTCCAGAAGAATTCCAGAGAGTTCATTTTTATCTGTATTAGTTAGATATAAGATTAGAGGGGAAAAGATTGAACAAATGCCTTTTTCAGATATGTTTTTTCTTCTTTTTGGACATACTGTTATATCCAAATACCCTGTAGTTCTGTAAAGTATAATGCATTTTTTATTAGAGTAAATTCTTGGTATGCGTTAGTACTTGTGCATGAGTTTCACAATTTAATTATGTATATATGAGAAAGAATTTCTTTCCTTACAGTTTGATTGTGACTTTTTAATTTCATATAATATCTTAGTCTTGTAACTTATGCATTGCTGAATTTTTAATATATTTTTTCTTTTCAGGGACAAATTTTCTTAATTTTCTCTTCATATGAAACTTATTTGAGATGTTCTTCACCCTTGCAGTCTCTCTTCTGTGAACTTTCTATAATTTTTTTCTTTGTAAAGATGAAATAAATTCATCAAGACATTGAAATAAAGTAGTTACCAAATAGTAACTTTAAAGGATGAATTCCTGGGAAGTTTGTAGCTTGGTGAGATAATTATTTCTTCCTGTGCAAGAAGAACATTCTCCAGCATCATAAATCAGTGGATGTTTTGACAAGTTATATCTACTGAGTTTGCATTAAAATATTCTGGGCTTAAATTTATAATTCTGCATATATCCATATGTATTCAGAACACAAAAGGTAATACTGTGCCTAACTAATCAGAGCCTAGAATAAAATGCATTAGAGGGATCTGCTGGAACCCTAGACAAACTTTTCCCAGCAGATGGAGGTAGGAAATAAATTGGCATGAGTTATCTGCAGAATTTCCCAGGAGAAAAGACTGGAGTGTTTTAGTGAAGAAACCTGTAAGCATTTCTGTCTGATATTGGAAGGTCTGACAGTCTGAATTTGCACTTGGGCAAAAAATGGCATGCGTGAGCCTTTCTTTTAAGACACTGCCGTACGTTTCTTTTAGGTAGCAATTCATTGTTGACTGGTTGGTTAGCTTTCCTAAAACAACCTGAAGATATAATTTTCAACTTTGTGTCTTAATTTAGGGGAATAAGTAGTAGTAGAATTTGAATGTGGTTTATTTGAATTAAAAAGCCATGAAGCAATACCAGCATTTATGTTAGAACAAAAGTACAAGTATTAAAGTTCCATCGCAACAGTGACTGTTCACATGACAAAATTTATTTACAGTAAATGCCCTAGAAATAATTGTGATTTTTTTTTTTTATACCTGTCAGCTGCAAGCAAGGGAGAACAAAGAAGTTTTTTTTTTTCTTTGTTCTTTTTGATGGAGAACAGAAGTATCTTTCCTATTTGCTCTGTAGTTAGTGCTAGCTAGAGCTGTAGCTTTCCTCCAACCCCAGATGTTCAGCAGTTATTCCCTACTTTATTTTGAGCAGCTTTCTCCTTTTTAGAAGGAAGGGTTTTTTTCCTGGCAAACATCTGAATTTGGAATCATCATCATCTTTGAGATGGTTTTTGTTTTTTTTTCTATTATTATGTGGTACCTGCTTACATATCATCTGTATTCATGTGGGATGTTAATTTTGAGTAGCTACTTGGCAGACAAGATAGAGGAGGTACAACACTCGACAAAAAAACATTTGTGTTATTCTGTCTGAGTGGATGTAATATTTTCTTTTTAAATGAGGAAACAGTAGAAAAATGAAGTGATACAGCCAGGCCGTAATAACTACAGTTGTGCGACCAAGCTGAGATCACGCACAGCATGTTGACATGTCTCATATGCATCTGCCTTCTTGACGTATGAGCAGTGTGGAAGGGAGGCTGTTCTCCCCCTTCATTCACAAAAATGTCTCATTTCACAGCTGTAGATTAAAATAATAAAGAATGGAGTCCTAGCTGGAGCTTTGGTGTCTTTGTGTTGTGAGAGAGTAGACAGGGAACTGGAAAATGGAGTTGCTAGAATTTAGTCTTGCTCGGTGCAGTTATGCTGAAGGCGTTAATATATCCTCTTGAAATGCTGCTTGGAAATGAAGGTTTTGTGTTTCTCTCACCCTTTCTGAAAGCAAACAGGTGTCTTGCCCAAAAGCCTGTGTAACTCAGTAGTTAATGGATACAGGCTTAGACTGTCCTTAAAAGAGTTGTACTGCATGGCAGAGGTGAGTTGGTACCCTCCTGCGTGTAACCTTTCCTGGCCAAGTCCTTACTGAACATCATCTTTGACATGAAACCCTGGATGATTTCACAGCTGAGAGAGAAGTTCCCTGATACGCACAGAGCGAGGAGCTGGAGTTTGAAATGTAACTGGATGATTTACTTTGACGGTAGCCGTATGTATGCAAATCTTTGGAATCCTTCTCCCCACATAACATCAAAACCTGGTAACTTCATCGGAATAGATATTTTTATGGGGAGTTTTATGAAAATGTTGCGTTCTGTTGTTAAGCATGAATCAGCTCTGTGACACGGGCTGCGGTACTGCAGCTTATTTGGCAATTGAAAATAAAACCTTGACCTTGGCAACTGGAGTATTTGTAAACTGGGAAATGAATCTGATCTTTTATATATTTTTATATATATATATATATGCACTTAAATGCTGAGGCTGACAGGCTGCTGCACGTGCCTTCACTTCTGTGTTTCCAGTACTCAAGCAAGGTATGCTCATGTACAGGTAGTTTGAAATTTGCAAGCTCCCTTTTCTCTCTAAACGGTGTCAAAACCCCCAGCAGTACAGTTCAGGTCTCTGGATGTTCTCAGAAAGCGTTTATTCTTCTTCATGAACTTTTGTCTTAACCTCGTTCAGCTCATCTGAACCGAACTGCTTTTCAAATAGAGTTGGTGGTTTTATCTGAAAGAGGAAAGTTTAAAAATAATGTATAAAATACATTTGTGTAAGCAAATGTGTGATGGTTCTCATCTTGGAAATGCTGCTCAAGGGCTGCAGCAGCAGCCAGCTGCCAGTGGGTCTTGGTACATTTCCTTGCCTTCACTTGAGCGTGGAGATGTACTTCAAATAACCCAGAAATTTCAAAGCCCTTTGCGTGTTCTGGTTTTTATCAAATAATTGAGTTTGTAATTTTGTATTTTATTAAGACTCCATGAGTATACTTGTCGCAGCGATGTGTCCCAAGAGATGCTTTTATTATTTTTGAATGACAACGTAAGTGCTGCGCTCAGCCACCCTAATGAGTGGCTTGAGCGTGTGATTGGGGAAAGGAGCTGTTTCTGACAACATGTTCCCTTTGGATTTGGTTAGGACAGTAAATAAAAGGTACGTAATTTGCATAAGCCTATTAAGCGGTATTCTCAAGGGGAATAGCAATAATTTCCAATGCCGTTTGCAGTGCTGACAGCTGATCCAGTTACCAATTAGATATTTAAAGGGTTCCAGTGAAGGATGAGCTGGACTGGCTCGTGGCTGCTGTGGCTGTTGCACAGCAGTGTCAGGTAAAAGCGGAAGGTGTCAGTCCTCCTCTGAGCAGTGCGTGCCCGGTCTCACAAACTGCGTGGGGTGAATGGAGAAACAAGCTACACCAATATGGTCACCTGTGGACCAAAGGGATTTCCAGTACAGGTGTAAAGAGATGAGTGAGCGCAGTACAAATTGCGTGTGGATATCTATTTTAACCTGACAGTATGCAGATGTTTGCTTTTCTGTATAAAATAAGCTGAGATGAATCACAGTTAGATTGGACATATGTTATTTGCACCCGCTTGTTTAAATTTGTTTCACAACAGACATTGATTTGAACCGATCAAACCCTGTGGAGAAAAAAGAAAGCTTTTGTACTTCCTGATGTTTTTTGGAGTGGCAAACTGAAGAAGTTCAATACATCATCCTTGGTAAATAGAAAGTTCTGTATGCTGTCTCTTTAAAAAGGGGGTTGTAGAGTGACTCGTCTTGGTAAAAGTCCATGGAAAGGCAGAAGTGAGTGTTCCTTTAAGTCTTTGTATCATCGTTTTCAGTTTCTCATTCAGATGTCCCCTGTAGAAGGCCTCCCGTTGTGTTACCACCCAAGAATAGGGCACAGGGGTAAGATTGGCCGAAGTTTGTGTGTGACTGTGTCTGCCCCGAATAAAAATGATCTGTTGATAAGAACAATTCTGAAATAAGGATATCCAAATCCCCCCTCTTTATTCAGAGATGGAAAATCAGTCTAGCCTGGATTGTTGGGATAGCAATATGTGCTCAGAATAGAGCTTTACTTCTAGGAAGTTTCAGAAACTGATGTTTGGGTTTTGTTGTCTTTTAACACAAATGTATAAAATGGCTTTTGGTACAGGTAGTTTTTGAAAATGTTGACTGGTACAGCAAAATGAGCTCTAGACATAAAAAGAGAACCCCCTTCATTATTCTAGAAAAATACTGGTCATAGCTTAAAAAAACAAGTTCTAATTGATAGAATAGCTAAAATGTTATTCAGTGTCAACATCAGATTGTGTTCCTAGGGTTTGAAATTAGGGTTTTATTAATATTGTGTAATAAAAATGGGAAGTGGAAACTTAGGACTCGACATTTGGGAATAGTTTTATCGGTTTATTCTGTGCTATATTTTGCGTGCGTATCCAGCCTGCAGTCATGTAACTCCTTTGTTGGCCGTTTGTGGAAAGTCGAATTAATTAAAGCCTTTTCAAAAAATACTACAGAATAGTTAGTAGTAGATATGGACTTTGTGATAGTGATTCAACCTATAATTATCTCTGGTCTCTTCACACATAGTTAAATACTTGCACAGATGTCATAGAAATGTTGTAACAAATATGATTTATATTTGTTGAATGCTTTCCGATTTGAAAACGTGGTGTCTTCATGCCCAGAATTAACCTGTCAGATTGTTGTTGCAGCAGTTTTCAGTTCTGTACCAGTAAAACAGCCAGCTTTGATTAACTGTTGCAATGCAGGCAACAGGATTGTAGTTTGTCAGGAGAGACTGCCTTGGTTTGAGCATGGAAACGCAGCAGGAAGAGCTCCGGACTGCTGCCTGCCTAGCTAAAGTTTGCCTGCTGCTCCGCGTCTTAAATGGCAGGATGTTTATGATAAAAGCTGTCATTCTTTTAAGCCCTTGCTTAACTTCTACTGGAATTCTCAGAGCTGCACAGTATCAAGATAAAATATTAAAAAAATAAATATTTTGATAACAATCATTTTGGAGAACAATCAGTCGTTGGAACAACCTCCCCAGGGACGTGGTGGAGCGCCCAGCGCAGGAGGTTTTCAAGACGTGGCTGGCCAGAGTGCTAGGTAATCTCATCTAGGCTCCCTTTCCCATGAGAGGTTGGACCAGATGATCTTTCAAAGCCCTTCTGTAAATCTATTTTAAATGTGGTTGTGTGACAGACTGGTAACATACCTGATGAACAGGTATGTAAACTGAGGAACAGCCCAAAGTGCGGTCCGGGCTCCCAAACATCAAGTGATCAGCGCAATGACCTTGACTTGGAGTACAGCCAGCACTGCTGTTGTTTCTGACAGAGTTGGTACTGACACACTCAGAAATCATCTCCTGAACGTGCCTTTTCTAGTGCGGCGCTTTAGGGTGAAGTAATATACTCTGAGAAGCCAAAAACCTTATGGTTACACTCTGCCAAAATTCCAGAGGTAATGGCTGAACAGCTTTATATGCTAATGTGGCATGAACTGCAGCCCGTTGTCCTAATGAGCCTCCACTCTCCCCAGTCATTAGGGGTCTGATAAGAAGATGGGCAAGACTGATACTAGGGCTTGTACTCGAGTTGCTTAATCCTTCACTGAGGCAGGAAAAAAAGCAAATATTACTGCTGACTTCAGATGTTTTGGGATGGCTTCTAGGGTTGTGGCGTTGCTCTCTTTCTTGACTGTATCCCATTCAAGAGGAAATTGAAACTGGTGCAGACAACTGGGAACACAGATTTAGATGCAGGTGCAAATGCTGGAGTTGAGATTGTAGATTTAAAAGTTAAGGACCAGAGTTTTTGCTTGTTGAGGTTGTTGTTTTTCCCATATGGCTTGATCCTGTGCTGCCTTCAGGAGATTTGGCTGGGGAAAATTTTACTTAAAAAAAAAAAGTCTCACAGAAAACTATAGAATTACTGAACTGCCCCTAAAACAGAGTGGAAGATGTTGTATTCTTTTAATGCTTTTTGTTATGAAAGCACCAACAGAACGTATTTCTTATTTTGAAGATGTTAAGGAATGACAAGACTAGTTAAATTACGAAATTATTTTAAAGGTGGTTAAGTAAAAGTATCTTTAAGATATATTGTTATTACTTTTAATAAGAGAGTCTTCATTCCTACGCATACTTTATTCTTCTTGAGTATATTGCTTTGATTACATGGCTTCAAATGAATTAAAAAAAAAAAAAAAGAAAAAAAAGGATTTTCTTTGGGTCTCCTGAGGTTGTATGGATTTCAGCACCAAGCCAGAAGGATTTGCTTGTTCTGAACAGCACAGTTGCTTCCTAGTGCCAGTCGTGGCTCTGTAGAAGGGTGGTTGGTAAAACCTGCAGTACTCGTGATCTAATCTGTGAAGTTAATTTTGCTGACTCATTGACTGGAAGGAATGATTTATCCTTAAAATATGGGACTGAAAACACACTTCAGTCTACCCATGGTGCATCTTCCCTTTGTTGGTCTTAAACATCATAACTTAGTCTGCCTCACTTTCCTTTATTCCTTATAACAATTAGAACAAAACACTTCTGCAGTGTTGATTTCCAGCTCAGTGGTGTGCTGATGCAGCAGAATACTCAGACTGCAGCTTGCTGTTGACTTACCCGTCCCATGATGAGGTGGTAAACTAAGAACCAAGTCAAGAGCCTTATACTGCACTTAACTTGAAGGCAAAGTTTGCTTTCTAAGTGCTGCTCTACTTATACTGAGGGGTTTTTTGAGTGGTACTTCAGTGTTTTGGAGGGATGCTTA
The DNA here is from genome assembly GCF_000710305.1 of Buceros rhinoceros silvestris. Classification (NCBI taxonomy): domain Eukaryota; kingdom Metazoa; phylum Chordata; class Aves; order Bucerotiformes; family Bucerotidae; genus Buceros; species Buceros rhinoceros. The sequence goes on along the minus strand of NW_010404011.1, from coordinate 51,172 downwards.
GAGGTACTACATAGAATCACACAGGTTGGATTGTATTTTCATCCAGGATTGCATCCAGTACAATCTCTATTCATTTAAATGATAGCTTTGTATTAATAGAAATTAAATTACAGAGCCAGAGTGGGTCCTTGGAGAAATCCCCTATCCCCCAAGTTCATTGCACACCAAGAACTGCTCTGTTAAAATGCTATTCTGGCTTTTAAGCCTTCTCCCCTTGCCTTGAGACATGGATGAGACAGTTTATTTAAATTGCCTTTAGCTGTATATATTTAAGAAGTAGCAGAATAACCTTTTGTGTAAATTAAAGCAAATACTAGTTTGCATCCCCCGTGTCAGTGTCATTGTAAGCAAGCTGCTGCTTGAATGCTAATGATAGTGTTTAATTTGGGGCCTTTTCCTCTCATAAATATTGATAATTTAGCTGATATTAAATGAAATGGTGTTTCCCATTACAGGACAGCTGTAATGTACACATTACAGCTCATGTGTAATCGGATTAAGTTTTAAAATACTTAATCTGAACTATGTTTTTCTGACTGTATGACGTGTTTTATATAGACAAAATATAACTGGAAGATTCGGAGTCTGACAAAGGCATGCTGTGCTAATAGAAAATGCACCAGGAGTTTTAATACCTGAAATGCTCTTCTCTCATTGCATCAGGAAAAGTGACACCTTTAAGCATCCGTTCTTTAGAGTATTTTAAAGCATTCATGCTCATTTTTTATGTATTCTAGGAATGCTTTGTTTTCTCAGGAATTTTTTTACCATGTCAGGAAGCTGCTTAATTGTCAGCTAATAAGAGCACGTCCTAACACAGTTTGCTTAATTCTAGGTGTATCGTTATTAACTGTTCTGGCAGGGCATCCCAGTGACACAGGTGTGCCTCTCTGATGTATGAATCAATCCCATCTCTAGTGAATTGCCTCTGTTTCTCCAAAATCTTCTGCTCCTG